>NC_064304.1:68919324-69093485 GCF_023373825.1 Bactrocera dorsalis | reverse complement strand
ATTAAGGAGTAGAATCGATTTTTTAGTCCATACACATTTAGCAATCGATATACAGTAGGGTGGGTCGATTCCGGAATTTTTTCGATTCGGTATTTCTAATAGTGCGGAAAAGTTGCCTTGAAATTTCGGAAATTCGCCTAAAATCGTGAAATTGTCTACCTAGCACCTGAAATACGCATCTCATGGCAAAATGTATAAAACAAAAGTTATTTGTCACGTCATTTGCTACCGAAATGGTATATGTGATCATGGCCGTAGGACGAACCGTTTCCGAGATACGAGCGAAAAGGCGGCGCGCCACAGCGCAAGGTGAAAATCGGCTTGCTGCCACACTTCTTGCCGTTGATTTCGCCGAGTGCTATCACTCACATTCATTCACCTACGCCAAAGGACACGTTCGGATAGGTCTCCACACAAATATTTTTTCATCGAGTTCCTTCACTCTTGTCGGTGAGTTCGCCGAGTTCTATCACTTACATTCATTTCCCTGCGCCATACGACACGTTCGGACTGATCTCCACATAAATATTTTTTCATCGAGTTCCTTCACTCTTGTCGTTGATTTCGCCAGGTGCTATCACCTATATTCTCTCAACAAAACACAGAACTCAAAATCTCTGTATCTAAATTTAAATTTAGACAGAAATGTCCTGTGTTTGGTATATATCCGTACAATCTCTCTGAGTCCCAGGATCTTCTTTTGTGTTATCAGTTTGAAAGATTTGGTATAGGGCGACTCCGAGGCGACAACTATGAACCTAGGAGTAAAGAGGTTACAGAAATAGTTGCAAAAAAGGTTGAAAATACTTTCAAAAAGTCATCTATTCCGATAGTTTCACACACCAGAGTTGTACAAATGCTCACCACATACCATAAGAAATTTCTGACTCTTACAAAAATGTTTTTAAGGAACCCAATAGGTTTGAGCTCTAAAAGAGACGACTTTGTCTCTTCTGCCGGAAAATTATTTGACATCGCTGCTTGTAAATGCATTTATTTTTCTTCTTGCACTTGTCCAAAGGAAAGGAAAGTTCCTATCAATGAACAACCATTTCTCTTGGACCAGAGAACCACAAGAATTGGTCGCATTGGAAGTGTTGATCTACCTGAAACAAAAAAAGATTACAAAGAAAAATTAACGTAAAGAAAAGCTTTCAAAAACGTCATTCAACATCAACACTTGCCAGAAAAGTATCAGCTAGAAACACGTGACCATTCAGATCTGCCAGACTCTCATACAGACGACAACAATGTAGGCGCGTCGCACATTGATTCTTCGAAAAACGATGGTGATGATGAATTTTCCCTTCCATCCTCTAAAACCAAACAAAACACACTAGTATTACAACACACTGCTTTAGCTGCTCAAAGATTTGGAGTAAGTGATAGAGCAGCGGCCTTGATTGTTTTCATCGGCTTTTCTGGATGCCAAAAAAGCAGGTTTGATAACAGAGGATCAGGCTAGCTTTGTCACTGACAAATGCAAGATTAGTCGGGCAAAAAAAAGTGTTGGTGGATGTTAAGCTCCAGAACACCGAAAGTATTGACTCCGTATATGGGCTGTATTTTTGACGGCCGCAAAGACAATACACTTACACAAGTCAGCGAAGGTGAAAAGTACTACCGCGACACTGTCAAAGAGGAACATATTTCTCTTATAGCGGAACCTGGTTGTCATTACTTTGGCCACGTCACTTCTCCTTCCGGGTCAGCCGAGGATGAGACGCAAGCTATATGGCAACATTTACAAGACAATTCAGTTGATGTGGAACATCTAGAAGTTGTCGGTGCTGATGGCACCAACACGAACACAGGTTGGAAAGGTGGAATCATTCGGAAACTAGAAGAAAGAATAGGTAGGCCATTAGAGTTGGTTGTTTGTCTTCTACATTTCAACGAACTTCCATTCCGTGCTCTTTTCGAACACATAGATGGTGTCTCAAAGAGTCCAAATACATTCCCTGGCGACATAGGTAAACTGCTCCCTTATTGTGAGAAGTTGCCTGTTGTCAAATTTGAAAGTTTTCCATCCTGCCAATTACCTTCTGAGGTTATTAATCCGACCCAACTTAGCACAGACCAAGCTTATCTCTATAAAATATCAGAAGCTGTTATTTCCGGTCAATGTTCCTCAGATTTATCGTCGATGCATCCAGGTAACATGTGCAGGTAACATGTGCTATATGCTGCAATTCAAAGGTCGAGATACTTACCCGATAAACTGCGCAAGGTTGTCGATTCATCCATTCAACAGAATGCTTTCTTTGCTCTTCCAGAAAACATTCTCCTTAGTATGATGACTGACGAACGGATAGAAGTCAGAAAGTTGGCCCTTGACCGTCTTCTGGCAGCCAGAGAAGCAGAGTCTGACACGATAAATGGAAGAGTTAGAACTGACTGTTCCACCAGTTCTTTGTTCAGTTTCTAACGAAGAACTCATAAAAGGGCTGTCGGGAGACACTGCAGAGGTATGGAAATTTAGTGAATTCCCCTCTCACACCGTGGCAGTCGAGAGAATCGTCAAACTGGTGACAGAGGCATCTTCTAAAGTTATTGGCCCCCAATCTCGTGATCTTTTTATACGCTCTACACTGAAATCTAGGCAACAAGTGCCAAAGTTTAGTACAAAATCTGATTTTATCAATAAATTTGACACAGATTCACACTAAAACAAGCCTGACATATGGTTGGTTGGTTGGGTTGGGCTTGGGAGGAACCCGAAGAGCAGCTACCTCCACGCGGTGGGTTCTGGGTGACCAATACAGGTTAGCTGAGAGCTGCAACAATTTTGACCTTGCGCTGTGGCACGCCGCCTTTTCGCTCGTATCTCGGGAACGGTTCGTCCTACGGCCATGATCACATATACCATTTCGGTAGCAAATGACGTGACAAATAACTTTTGTTTTATACATTTTGCCATGAGATGCGTATTTCAGGTGCTAGGTAGACAATTTCACGATTTTAGGCGAATTTTCGAAATTTCAAGGCCGAGGTTCGGGTTGAAGATGCAATCCGATCTCAAAACAAAAAGCTGCATTGGAATCAGGAAGTACTAAGGCAACTTTTCCGCACTATTAGAAATACCGAATCGAAAAAATTCCGGAATCGACCCACCCTAATATACAATTGTGTAAAAGTATGAGCTTTATATATTTTTGCTAATTAGCCGTCTTGAATTTATTAGAATTGTCGTAGGGTTGTCGTATATCCATAACGAACGTGTATTTGGAACAGTTTCACAAACCTTATATTAAGATGTAGAATCGATTGTTTAGTAAACACACATCGATACCAAGTTGAGTAAAGATATGAACTTTACATATTTATGCTAATTAGCCGTTTTGATGTTATTGGAGTTGTCGTAGAGTTGTATTGCCATACAAATAGGGCATTTCGAACAATTTCGCAATTTTATATTAAGATGTAGAATCGATTGTTTAGTTCATCCACATTAAGCAATCGATTTCAAGTTGCGTAAAGATATGAACTTAAGATTTTTATGCCAACTAGCCGTTTTGATGTTATTGGAGTTGTCACATAGCCATAACGACAGTGCATATGCAAAAAATTTACAATCTTTTATTAAAATGTAAAATCGATTTTTTAGTGCATACACATTTAGAAATCGATATCAATTTGCGTAAAAATATAAACTTTACAAATTTATGCTAATTAGCCGTTTTGATGTTATTGGAGTCGTCATTTGGAACACTTTCACAATCTTATAATTAGGTGTAAAATCGATTTTCAAGTAATTACAGATTTAGCAATCGATATCAAGTTGCGTAAAAATATTAACTTTACATATTTATGCTAATTAGCCGTTTTGATGTTATTAGAGTTGTCATAGAGTTGTATTGCCATAACGACATGGCATTTGGAACAATTTCAGAACCTTTTATTAAGGTGTAAAATCAAGTTTTTAGTAAACACATATTTACCAATCGATATAAAATTGCGAAGAAATCTTAACTTAACTTTTTTATGCTAATTAGCCGTTTTGATATCATTGAAGTTGTCGTAGAGTTGTATTGCCATAACGATAGGGCATTTGGAACAATTTCACAATCTTATATTAAGGTGTAGAATCGATTTTTTCGTACATCTACATTAAGCAATCGATATCAAGTTGCGTAAAAATATGAACTTTACATATTTATGATATTTAGACGTTTTGATGTTATTGGAGATGTCATGGAGTTGTCGTATAGCCATAACGACGGTGCATATGCAAAAATTCCACAATCTTTTTTTAAAGTGTAAAATCGATTTTTTAGTACATACACATTTAGCAATCGATATCAAGTTGCGCAAAAATATAAACTTTATATATTTATGCTAATTAGCCGTTTTGTTATTATTGGAGTTGTCATAGAGTTGTACTGCCATAACGACGGGGTATTTGGAACAATTTCACAATCTTTTGTTAAGGTGTAAAATCGATTTTTTTGTAAATACACATTTAGCAATCGACATAAAGTTGCGTAAAAATATCAACTTTACATATTTATGCTAATTAGCCGTTTTGATGTTATTGGAGTTGTCATAGAGTTGTACTGCCATAACGACGGAGTATTTGGAACAATTTCACAATCTTAACCCTTAAATGCATGGTTTTTCCTTTTTAAATACCAAGTGTGTATTTTTTAAGTGGCCCAAACTTTGCATATTATTAAAATTAAAACGTGAAATGTCATATCATAGAGCTTGCGTAAAGCCATAACGATATTTTTAGCAATTTCGAAATCGTATAAATTATTATTTTTGCTAAGTAACCTTTTTGATGTTATGTAAGGAAGCACGGCAGTATATATACATCATCATACAATTAAGCGTATATTAAGGAGAAGAATCGATTTTTTAGTCCATACACATTTAGTAATCGATATACAGTTGCGTAGAAGTATGAACTTTATATATTTTTGCTAATTAGCCGTCTTGAAGTTATTATAATTGTCGTAGGGTTGTCGTATATCCATAACGAGCGTGTATTTGGAACAGTTTCACAAACCTTATATTAAGATGTAGAATCGATTGTTTAGTAAACACACATCGATACCAAGTTGAGTAAAGATATGAACTTTACATATTTATGCTAATTAGCCGTTTTGATGTTATTGGAGTTGTCGTAGAGTTGTATTGCCATAAAAATAGGGCATTTCGAACAATTTCGCAATTTTATCTTAAGATGTAGAATCGATTGTTTAGTTCATCCACATTAAGCAATCGATTTCAAGTTGCGTAAAAATATGAACTTAAGATTTTTATGCCAACTAGCCGTTTTGATGTTATTGGAGTTGTCACATAGCCATAACGACAGTGCATATGCAAAAAATTTACAATCTTTTAATAAAGTGTAAAATCGATTTTTTAGTGCATACACATTTAGAAATCGATATCAATTTGCGTAAAAATATAAACTTTACAAATTTATGCTAATTAGCCGTTTTGATGTTATTGGAGTCGTCATTTGGAACACTTTCACAATCTTATAATTAGGTGTAAAATCGATTTTCAAGTAATTACAGATTTAGCAATCGATATCAAGTTGCGTACAAATACGAACTTTGCATATTTATGATAATTAGTTGTCTTGATGTTATTGGAGTTGTCCTGTAGTTGTCGTATAGCCATAATGACAGAGTAAGTGGAACAATTACATTTAGCAATCGATACCAAGTTGTGCATATGCATATGCAAAAAATTTACAATGTTTTATTAAAGTGCAAAATCGATTTTTTAGTGCATACAATATAAACTTTACAAATTTATGCTAATTAGCCGTTTTGATGTTATTGGAGTTGTCATTTGGAACAATTTCGCAATCTTATAATTAGGTGTAAAATCGATTTTCAAGTAATTACAGATTTAGCGATCGATATCAAGTTGCGTACAAATACGAACTTTGCATATATATGATAATTAGATGTCTTGATATTATTGGAGTTGTCGCTAATTAGCCGTTTTGATGTTATTGGAGTTGTCGTATAGCCATAATGACAGTGTATTCGGAACAATTTCACAATCTTAAATTCAGGTGTAAAATCGATTTTTTAGTGCATACACATTTAGCAATCGATATCAAGTTGCGTAAAAATAAGAAATTTTCATATTTAAGCTAATTAGCCGTTTTGATATTATTGGAGTTGTTCTGGAATTGTCGTGTAGCCATAATGACAGACTAAGTGGAACAATTACATTAAGCAATCCATATCAAGTTGCGTAGAAATATCAACTTTACATATTTATGCTAATTAGCCGTTTTGATGTTATTGGAATTGTCGCAGAGTTGTACTGCCATAACGACGGGGTATTTGGAACAATTTCACAATCTTTTATTAAGGTGTAAAATCGATTTTTTAGTAAATACACATTTAGCAATCGATATAAAGTTGCGCAAAAATATCAACTTTACATATTTATGCTAATTAGCCGTTTTGATGTTATTGGAGTTGTCATAGAGTTGTACTGCCATAACGACGGGGTATTTGGAACAATTTCACAATCTTATATTAAGGTGTAAAATCGATTTTTTAGTACATATATATTTAGCAATCGATATAAAGTTGCGCAAAAATATCAACTTTACATATTTATGCTAATTAGCCTTATCAGCTTTGCATATTTATGGTAGTTAGCCGATTTGATGTTATAGGAGTTGTCATAGAGTTGTATTGCCATAACGATAGGGCATTTGGAACAATTTCACAATCTTATATTAAGGTGTAGAATCGATTTTTTAGTACATATAAATTTAGCAATCGAGATAAAGTTGCGCAAAAATATCAACTTTACATATTTATGGTAATTAGCCGTTTTGATGTTATTGGAGTTGTCATAGAGTTGTATTGCCATAACGACGGGGCATTTGGAACAATTTCACAGTATTATAATAGGGTGTAGAATCGATTTTTTAGTACATATACATTAAGCAATCGATATCAAGTTGCGTAAAAATATGAACTTTGCATATTTATGATAATTAGACCTTTTGATGTTATTGGAGTTGTCATGCA
The DNA here is from genome assembly GCF_023373825.1 of Bactrocera dorsalis. Lineage (NCBI taxonomy): Eukaryota > Metazoa > Arthropoda > Insecta > Diptera > Tephritidae > Bactrocera > Bactrocera dorsalis. The sequence goes on along the minus strand of NC_064304.1, from coordinate 69,086,469 downwards.
GTTGTCGTATAGCCATAACGACAGTGTATTTGGAACAACTTCATAATCTTAAATTAAGGTGAAAAGCGATTTTTTAGTACATACGCATTTAGCAATCGATATAAAGTTGCGTAAAAATATCAGCTTTGCATATTTATGCTAATTAGCCGTTTTGATGTTATTGGAGTTGTCGTATAGCCATAATGACAGTGTATTCGGAACAATTTCACAATCTTAAATTCAGGTGTAAAATCGATTTTTAGTGCATACACATTTAGCAATCGATACCAAGTTGCGTAAAAATATAAACTTTACATATTTATGCTAATTTGCCGTTTTGATGTTATTGGAGTTGTCATAGAGTTGTACTGCCATAACGACGGGGTATTTGGAACAATTTCACAATCTTTTATTAAGGTGTAAAATCGATTTTTTAGTAAATACAAATTTAGCAATCGATATAAAGTTGCGTAAAAATATCAACTTTACATATTTATGCTAATTAGCCGTTTTGATGTTATTAGAGTTGTCATAGAGTTGTATTGCCATAACCACATGGCATTTGGAACAATTTCACAATCTTTTATTAAGGTGTAAAATCGAGTTTTTAGTAAATACACATTTAGCAATCGATATAAAATTGCGTAGAGATATCAACTTTACATATTTATGGTAATTAGCCGATTTGATGTTATTGGAGTTGTCGTAGAGTTGTATTGCCATAACGATAGGGCATTTGGAACAATTTCACAATCTTATATTAAGGTGTAGAATCGATTTTTTAGTACATATTCATTAAGCAATCGATATCAATTTGCGTAAAAATATTAACTTTACATATTTATGCTAAATAGCCGTTTTGATGTTATTGGAGTTGTCATAGTGTTCTATTGCCATAACGACGGGGCATTTGGAACAATTTTACAATCTTTTATTAAAGTGTAAAATCGATTTTTTAGTCCATACACATTTAGAAATCGATATCAATTTGCGTAAAAATATAAACTTTACAAATTTATGCTAACTAGTCTTTTTGTTGTTTTTGGAGTGGTCGTATAGCCATAACGACGGGGTATTTGGAACAATTTCACAATCTTTTATTAAGGTGTAAAATCGGTTTTTTAGTAAGTACACATTTAGCAATCGATGTAAAGTTGCGTAAGAATGTCAACTTTACATATTTATGCTAATTAGCCGTTTTGATGTTATTGGAGTTGTCATAGAGTTGTACTGCCATAACGACGGGGTATTTGGAACAATTTCACAATCTTTTATTAAGGTGTAAAATCGATTTTTTAGTAAATACACATTTAGCAATCGATATAAAGTTGCGTAAAAATATCAACTTTACATATTTATGCTAATTAGCCGTTTTGATGTTATTGGAGTTGTCATAGAGTTGTATTGCCATAACGACGGGGTATTTGGAACAATTTCACAATCTTTTATTAAGGTGTAAAATCGATTTTTTAGTAAATGCACATTTAGCAATCGATATAAAGTTGCGTAAAAATATCAACTTTACATATTTATGCTAATTAGCCGTTTTGATGTTATTGGAGTTGTCATAGAGTTGTACTGCCATAACGACGGGGTATTTGGAACAATTTCACAATCTTTTATTAAGGTGTAAAATCGATTTTTTAGTAAATACACATTTAGCAATCGATATAAAGTTGCGTAAAAATATCAACTTTACATATTTATGCTAATTAGCCGTTTTGATGTTATTGGAGTTGTCATAGAGTTGTATTGCCATAACGACGGGGTATTTGGAACAATTTCACAATCTTTTATTAAGGTGTAAAATCGATTTTTTAGTAAATACACATTTAGCAATCGATATAAAGTTGCGTAAAAATATCAACTTTACATATTTATGCTAATTAGCCGTTTTGATGTTATTGGAGTTGTCATAGAGTTGTACTGCCATAACGACGGGGTATTTGGAACAATTTCACAATCTTTTATTAAGGTGTAAAATCGATTTTTTAGTAAATGCACATTTAGCAATCGATATAAAGTTGCGTAAAAATATCAACTTTACATATTTATGCTAATTAGCCGTTTTGATGTTATTGGAGTTGTCATAGAGTTGTATTGCCATAACGATGGGGCATTTGGAACAATTTCACAATCTTATATTAAGGTGTAGAATCGATTTTTTAGTAAATGCACATTTAGCAATCGATATAAAGTTGCGTAAAAATATCAACTTTACATATTTATGCTAATTAGCCGTTTTGATGTTATTGGAGATGTCATGGAGTTGTATTGCCATAACGACAGGGCATTTGGAACAATTTCACAATCTTTTATTAAGGTGTAAAATCGATTTTTTAGTAAATGCACATTTAGCAATCGATATAAAGTTGCGTAAAAATATCAACTTTACATATTTATGCTAATTAGCCGTTTTGATGTTATTGGAGTTGTCATAGAGTTGTACTGCCATAACGACGGGGTATTTGGAACAATTTCACAATCTTTTATTAAGGTGTAAAATCGATTTTTTAGTAAATACACATTTAGCAATCGATATAAAGTTGCGTAAAAATATCAACTTTACATATTTATGCTAATTAGCCGTTTTGATGTTATTGGAGTTGTCATAGAGTTGTACTGCCATAACGACGGGGTATTTGGAACAATTTCACAATCTTTTATTAAGGTGTAAAATCGATTTTTTAGTAAATACACATTTAGCAATCGACATAAAGTTGCGTAAAAATATCAATTTTATATTTTTATGCTAATTAGCCGTTTTGATGTTATTGGAGTTGTCATAGAGTTGTATTGCCATAACGACGGGGTATTTGGAACAATTTCACAATCTTATATTAAGGTGTAGAATCGATTTTTTAGTAAATACACATTAAGCAATCGATATCAAGTTGCGTAAAAATATCAACTTTACATATTTATGCTAATTAGCCGTTTTGATGTTATTGGAGTTGTCATAGAGTTGTACTGCCACAACGACGGGGTATTTGGAACAATTTCACAATTTTTTATTAAGGTGTAGAATCGATTTTTTAGTAAATTTACATTTAGCAATCGATATCAAGTTGCGTAAAAATATCAATTTTACATATTTATGCTAATTAGCCGTTTTGATGTTATTGGAGTTGTCATAGAGTTGTACTGCCATAACGACGGGGTATTTGGAACAATTTCACAATCTTTTATTAAGGTGTAAAATCGATTTTTTAGTAAATACACATTTAGCAATCGATATAAATTTGCGTAAAAATATCAACTTTACATATTTATGCTAATTAGCCGTTTTGATGTTATTGGAGTTGTCATAGAGTTGTATTGCCATAACGACGGGGTATTTGGAACAATTTCGCAATCTTTTATTAAGGTGTAAAATCGATTTTTTAGTAAATACACATTTAGCAATCGATATCTAGTTGCGTAAAAATATAAACTTTACATATTTATGCTAATTAGCCGTTTTGTTGTTATTGGAGTTGTCATAGAGTTGTATTGCCATAACGACGGGGTATTTGGAACAATTTCACAATCTTTTATTAAGGTGTAAAATCGATTTTTTAGTAAATACACATTTAGCAATCGACATAAAGTTGCGTAAAAATATCAACTTTACATATTTATGCTAATTAGCCGTTTTGATGTTATTGGAGTTGTCATAGAGTTGTATTGCCATAACGACGGGGTATTTGGAACAATTTCACAATCTTTTATTAAGGTGTAAAATCGATTTTTTAGTAAATACACATTTAGCAATCGATATAAAGTTGCGTAAAAATATCAACTTTACATATTTATGCTAATTAGCCGTTTTGATGTTATTGGAGTTGTCATAGAGTTGTACTGCCATAACGACGGGGTATTTGGAACAATTTCACAATCTTTTATTAAGGTGTAAAATCGATTTTTTAGTAAATACACATTTAGCAATCGATATAAAGTTGCGTAAAAATATCAACTTTACATATTTATGCTAATTAGCCGTTTTGATGTTATTGGAGTTGTCATAGAGTTGTACTGCCATAACGACGGGGTATTTGGAACAATTTCACAATCTTTTATTAAGGTGTAAAATCGATTTTTTAGTAAATACACATTTAGCAATCGATATAAAGTTGCGTAAAAATATCAACTTTACATATTTATGCCAATTAGCCGTTTTGATGTTATTGGAGTTGTCATAGAGTTGTACTGCCATAACGACGGGGTATTTGGAACAATTTCACAATCTTTTATTAAGGTGTAAAATCGATTTTTTAGTAAATACACATTTAGCAATCGACATAAAGTTGCGTTAAAATATCAACTTTACATATTTATGCCAATTAGCCGTTTTGATGTTATTGGAGTTGTCATAGAGTTGTACTGCCATAACGACGGGGTATTTGGAACAATTTCACAATCTTTTATCAAGGTGTATAATCGATTTTTTAGTAAATACACATTTAGAAATCGATATCAAGTTGCGTAAAAATATCAATTTTACATATTTATACTAATTAGCCGTTTTGATGTTATTGGAGTTGTCATAGAGTTGTACTGCCATAACGACGGGTATTTGGAACAATTTCACAATCTTTTATTAAGGTGTAAAATCGATTTTTTAGTAAATACACATTTAGCAATCGATATAAATTTGCGTAAAAATATCAACTTTACATATTTATGCTAATTATCCGTTTTGATGTTATTGGAGTTGTCGTAGAGTTGTACTGCCATAACGACGGGGTATTTGGAACAATTTCACAATCTTTTATTAAGGTGTAAAATCGATTTTTTAGTAAATACACATTTAGCAATCGATATAAAATTGCGTAAAAATATCAACTTTACATATTTATGCCAATTAGCCGTTTTGATGTTATTGGAGTTGTCATAGAGTTGTACTGCCATAACGACAAGGTATTTGGAACAATTTCACAATCTTTTATTAAGGTGTAAAATCGATTTTTTAGTAAATACACATTTAGCAATCGACATAAAGTTGCGTAAAAATATCAACTTTACATATTTATGCCAATTAGCCGTTTTGATGTTATTGGAGTTGTCATAGAGTTGTATTGCCATAACGATAGGGTATTTGGAACAATTTCACAATCTTTTATCAAGGTGTATAATCGATTTTTTAGTAAATACACATTTAGAAATCGATATCAAGTTGCGTAAAAATATCAATTTTACATATTTATGCTAATTAGCCGTTTTGATGTTATTGGAGTTGTCATAGAGTTGTACTGCCATAACGACGGGGTATTTGGAACAATTTCACAATCTTTTATTAAGGTGTAAAATCGATTTTTTAGTAAATACACATTTAGCAATCGACATAAAGTTGCGTAAAAATATCAATTTTACATATTTATGCTAATTAGCCGTTTTGATGTTATTGGAGTTGTCATAGAGTTGTATTGCCATAACGACAGGGCATTTGGAACAATTTCACAATATTTTATTAAGGTGTAAAATCGATTTTTTAGTAAATACACATTTAGCAATCGATGTCAAGTTGCGTAAAAATATAAACTTTACATATTTATGCTAATTAGCCGTTTTGATGTTATTGGAGTTGTGATAGAGTTGTACTGCCATAACGTACTGGCATTTGGAACAATTTCACAATCTTTTATTAAGGTGTAAAATCGATTTTTTAGTAAATACACATTTAGCAATCGATATCAAGTTGCGTAAAAATATCAACTTTACATATTTATGCTAATTAGCCGTTTTGATGTTATTGGAGTTGTCATAGAGTTGTACTGCCATAACGACGGGGTATTTGGAACAATTTCACAATCTTTTATTAAGGTGTAAAATCGATTTTTTAGCAAATACACATTTAGCAATCGACATAAAGTTGCGTAAAAATAACAACTTTACATATTTATGCTAATTAGCCGTTTTGATGTTATTGGAGTTGTCATAGTGTTCTATTGCCATAACGACGGGGTATTTGGAACAATTTCACAATCTTTTATTAAGGTGTAGAATCGATTTTTTAGTAAACACACATTTAGCAATCGATGTCAAGTTGCGTAAAAATATCAATTTTACATATTTATTCTAATTAGCCGTTTTGATGTTATTGGAGTTGTCATAGAGTTGTACTGCCATAACGACGGGGTATTTGGAACAATTTCACAATCTTTTATTAAGGTGTAAAATCGATTTTTTAGTAAATACACATTTAGCAATCGACATAAAGTTGCGTAAAAATATCAACTTTACATATTTATGCTAATTAGCCGTTTTGATGTTATTGGAGTTGTCATAGAGTTGTACTGCCATAACGACGGGGTATTTGGAACAATTTCACAATCTTTTATTAAGGTGTAAAATCGATTTTTTAGTAAATACACATTTAGCAATCGATATAAAGTTGCGTAAAAATATCAACTTTACATATTTATGCTAATTAGCCGTTTTGATGTTATTAGAGTTGTCATAGAGTTGTATTGCCATAACGACGGGGTATTTGGAACAATTTCACAATCTTTTATTAAGGTGTAAAATCGATTTTTTAGTAAATACACATTTAGCAATCGATATCAAGTTGCGTAAAAATATCAACTTTACATATTTATGCTAATTAGCCGTTTTGATGTTATTGGAGTTGTCATAGAGTTGTACTGCCATAACGACAGGGTATTTGGAACAATTTCATAATCTTTTATTAAGGTGTAAAATCGATTTTTTAGCAAATACACATTTAGCAATCGACATAAAGTTGCGTAAAAATATCAACTTTACATATTTATGCTAATTAGCCGTTTTGATGTTATTGGAGTTGTCATAGAGTTGTACTGCCATAACGACGGGGTATTTGGAACAATTTCACAATCTTTTATTAAGGTGTAAAATCGATTTTTTAGTAAATACACATTTAGCAATCGATATAAAATTGCGTAAAAATATCAACTTTACATATTTATGCCAATTAGCCGTTTTGATGTTATTGGAGTTGTCATAGTGTTCTATTGCCATAACGACAGAGCATTTGGAACAATTTCATAATCTTTTATTAAGGTGTAAAATCGATTTTTTAGTAAATACACATTTAGCAATCGATATCAAGTTGCGTAAAAATATCAACTTTACATATTTATGCTAATTAGCCGTTTTGATGTTATTGGAGTTGTCATAGAGTTGTACTGCCATAACGACGGGGTATTTGGAACAATTTCACAATCTTTTATTAAGGTGTAAAATCGATTTTTTAGTAAATACACATTTAGCAATCGATATCAAGTTGCGTAAAAATATCAACTTTACATATTTATGCTAATTAGCCGTTTTGATGTTATTGGAGTTGTCATAGAGTTGTACTGCCATAACGACGGGGTATTTGGAACAATTTCACAATCTTTTATTAAGGTGTAAAATCGATTTTTTAGTAAATACACATTTAGCAATCGATATAAAGGTGCGTAAAAATTTCAACTTTACATATTTATGCTAATTAGCCGTTTTGATGTTATTGGAGTTGTCATAGAGTTGTATTGCCATAACGACGGGGAATTTGGAACAATTTCACAATCTTTTATTAAGGTGTAAAATCGATTTTTTAGTACATACACATTTAGCAATCGATATAAAATTGCGTAAAAATATCAAATTTACATATTTATGCTAATTAGCCGTTTTGATGTTATTGGAGTTGTCATAGAGTTGTATTGCCATAACGATAGGGCATTTGGAACAATTTCACAATCTTTTTTTAAAGTGTAAAATCGATTTTTTAGTACATACACATTTAGCAATCGGTATAAAGTTGCGTAGAAATATCAACTTTACATATTTATGGTAATTAGCCGTTTTTATGTTATTGGAGTTGTCATAGAGTTGTATTGCCATAACGATGGGGCATTTGGAACAATTTCACAATCTTTTATTAAGGTGTAAAATCGATTTTTTTGTAAACACACATTTAGCAATCGATATAAAGTTGCGTAAAAATATTAACTTTACATTTTAATGCCATTTAGCCGTTTTGATGTTATTGGAGTTGTCATAGTGTTCTATTGCCATAACGATAGGACATTTGGAACAATTTCACAATTTTATATTAAGGTGTAGAATCGATTTTTTAGAACATATACATTTAGCAATCGATATAAAGTTGCGTAAAAGTATCAACTTTACAAACTTATGCTAATTAGCCGTTTTGATGTTATTGGAGTTGTCATAGAGTTGTATTGCCATAACGATAGGGCATTTGGAACAATTTCACAATCTTTTATTAAGGTGTAAAATCGATTTTTTAGTAAATACACATTTAGCAATCGATATAAAATTGCGTAAAAATATCAACTTTACATATTTATGCTAATTAGCCGTTTTGATGTTATTGGAGTTGTCATAGTGTTCTATTGCCATAACGACAGAGCATTTGGAACAATTTCATAATCTTTTATTAAGGTGTAAAATCGATTTTTTAGTAAATACACATTTAGCAATCGACATAAAGTTGCGTAAAAATATCAACTTTACATATTTATGCCAATTAGCCGTTTTGATGTTATTGGAGTTGTCATAGAGTTGTACTGCCATAACGACGGGGTATTTGGAACAATTTCACAATCTTTTATTAAGGTGTAAAATCGATTTTTTAGTAAATACACATTTAGCAATCGATATAAAGTTGCGTAAAAATATCAACTTTACATATTTATGCTAATTAGCCGTTTTGATGTTATTGGAGTTGTCATAGAGTTGTACTGCCATAACGACGGGGTATTTGGAACAATTTCACAATCTTTTATTAAGGTGTAAAATCGATTTTTTAGTACATACACATTTAGCAATCGATATCAAGTTGCGTAAAAATATCAACTTTACATATTTATGCTAATTAGCCGTTTTGATGTTATTGGAGTTGTCATAGAGTTGTATTGCCATAACGACAGGGCATTTGGAACAATTTCACAATCTTTTATTAAGGTGTAAAATCGATTTTTTAGTAAATACACATTTAGCAATCGATATAAAGTTGCGTAAAAATATCAACTTTACATATTTATGCTAATTAGCCGTTTTGATGTTATTGGAGTTGTCATAGAGTTGTATTGCCATAACGACGGGGCATTTGTAACAATTTCACAATCTTTTATTAAGGTGTAAAATCGATTTTTTAGTAAATACACATTTAGCAATCGATATAAAATTGCGTAGAAATATCAACTTTACATATTTATGGTAATTAGCCGTTTTGATGTTATTGGAGTTGTCATAGAGTTGTATTGCCATAACGATAGGGCATTTGGAACAATTTCACAATCTTATATTAAGGTGTAGAATCGATTTTTTAGTACATATACATTAAGCAATCGATATCAAGTTGCGTAAAAATATGAACTTTACATATTTAGGATATTTAGACTTTTTGATGTTATTGGAGATGTCATGGAGCTATCGTATAGCCATAACGACAGTGCATATGCAAAAATTTCACAATCTTATATTAAGGTGTAAAATCGATTTTTTAGTACATACACATTAACCAATCGGTATAAAAATGCGTAAAAATCTCAACTTTACATATTTATGCTAATTACCCGTTTTGATGTTATTGGAGTTGTCATAGTGTTCTATTGCCATAACGACGGTGCATATGCAAAAATTCCACAATCTTTTTTTAAAGTGTAAAATCGATTTTTTAGTACATACACATTTAGCAATCGACATCAAGTTGCGTAAAAATATCAACTTTACAAATTTATGCTAATTAGCCGTTTTGATGTTATTGGAGTTGTCATAGAGTTGTATTGCCATAACGACAGGGCATTTGGAACAATTTCACAATCTTTTATTAAGGTGTAAAATCGATTTTTTAGTAAATACACATTTAGCAATCGACATAAAGTTGCGTAAAAATATCAACTTTACATATTTATGCTAATTAGCCGTTTTGATGTTATTGGAGTTGTCATAGAGTTGTACTGCCATAACGACGGGGTATTTGGAACAATTTCACAATCTTTTATTAAGGTGTAAAATCGATTTTTTAGTAAATACACATTTAGCAATCGATATCAAGTTGCGTAAAAATATCAACTTTACATATTTATGCTAATTAGCCGTTTTGATGTTATTAGAGTTGTCATAGAGTTGTATTGCCATAACCACATGGCATTTGGAACAATTTCACAATCTTTTATTAAGGTGTAAAATCGATTTTTTAGTAAATACACATTTAGCAATCGATATAAAATTGCGTAAAAATATCAACTTTACATATTTATGCTAATTAGCCGTTTTGATGTTATTGGAGTTGTCATAGAGTTGTATTGCCATAACGATAGGGCATTTGGAACAATTTCACAATCTTATATTAAGGTGTAGAATCGATTTTTTAGTACATACACATTTAGCAATCGATATCAAGTTGAGTAAAAATGTAAACTTTACATATTTATGATAATTAGCCGTTTTGATGTTATTGGAGTTGTCATAGAGTTGTCGTATAGCCATATCGACAGTGCATATGCAAAAACTCCACAATCTTTTTTTAAAGTGTAAAATCGATTTTTTAAAACATATACAATTAGCAATCGATATCAAGTTGCGTAAAAATATCAACTTTACATATTTATGCTAATTAGCCGTTTTGATGTTATTGGAGTTGTCATAGAGTTGTACTGCCATAACGACGGGGTATTTGGAACAATTTCACAATCTTTTATTAAGGTGTAAAATCGATTTTTTAAAACATATACAATTAGCAATCGATATAAAGTTGCGTAAAAATATCGACTTTACATATTTATGCTAATTAGCCGGTTTATTGTTATTGGAGTTGACATAGAGTTGTATTGCCATAACGACAAGGCATTTGGAACAATTTCACAATCTTTTATTAAGGTGTAAAATCGATTTTTTAGTAAATGCACATTTAGCAATCGATATAAAGTTGCGTAAAAATATCAACTTTACATATTTATGATAATTAGCCGTTTTGATGTTATTGGAGTTGTCATAGAGTTGTACTGCCATAACGACGGGGTATTTGGAACAATTTCACAATCTTTTATTAAGGTGTAAAATCGATTTTTTAGTAAATACACATTTAGCAATCGATATAAAGTTGCGTAAAAATATCAACTTTACATATTTATGCTAATTAGCCGTTTTGATGTTATTGGAGTTGTCATAGAGTTGTACTGCCATAACGACGGGGTATTTGGAACAATTTCACAATCTTTTATTAAGGTGTAAAATCGATTTTTTAGTACATACACATTTAGCAATCGATATCAAGTTGCGTAAAAATATCAACTTTACATATTTATGCTAATTAGCCGTTTTGATGTTATTGGAGTTGTCATAGTGTTCTATTGCCATAACGACAGAGCATTTGGAACAATTTCATAATCTTTTATTAAGGTGTAAAATCGATTTTTTAGCAAATACACATTTAGCAATCGACATAAAGTTGCGTAAAAATATCAACTTTACATATTTATGCTAATTAGCCGTTTTGATGTTATTGGAGTTGTCATAGTGTTCTATTGCCATAACGACAGAGCATTTGGAACAATTTCACAATCTTTTATTAAGGTGTATAATCGATTTTTTAGTAAATACACATTTAGCAATCGATATAAAGTTGCGTAAAAATATCAACTTTACATATTTATGCTAATTAGCCGTTTTGATGTTATTGGAGTTGTCATAGAGTTGTACTGCCATAACGACGGGGTATTTGGAACAATTTCACAATCTTTTATTAAGGTGTAAAATCGATTTTTTAGTAAATACACATTTAGCAATCGATATAAAGTTGCGTAAAAATATCAACTTTACATATTTATGCTAATTAGCCGTTTTGATGTTATTGGAGTTGTCATAGAGTTGTATTGCCATAACGATAGGGCATTTGGAACAATTTCACAATCTTATATTAAGGTGTAAAATCGATTTTTTAGTACATACACATTTAGCAATCGATATCAAGTTGCGTAAAAATATGAACTTTACATATTTATGCTAATTAGCCGTTTTGATGTTATTGGAGTTGTCATAGAGTTGTATTGCCATAACGATAGGGCATTTGGAACAATTTCACAATCTTATATTAAGGTGTAAAATCGATTTTTTAGTACATACACATTTAGCAATCGATATCAAGTTGCGTAAAAATATCAACTTTACATATTTATGCTAATTAGCCGTTTTGATGTTATTGGAGTTGTCATAGAGTTGTACTGCCATAACGACGGGGTATTTGGAACAATTTCACAATCTTTTATTAAGGTGTAAAATCGATTTTTTAGTAAATACACATTTAGCAATCGATATAAAATTGCGTAGAAATATCAACTTTACATATTTATGCTAATTAGCCGTTTTGATATCATTGGAGTTGTCATAGAGTTGTATTGCCATAACGATAGGGCATTTGGAACAATTTCACAATCTTATATTAAGGTGTAGAATCGATTTTTTAGTACATATACATTAAGCAATCGATATCAAGTTGCGTAAAAATATGAACTTTACATATTTATGATAATTAGCCGTTTTGATGTTATTGGAGTTGTCATAGAGTTGTATTGCCATAACGATATGGCATTTGGAACAATTTCACAATCTTTTATTAAGGTGTAAAATCGATTTTTTAGTAAATACACATTTAGCAATCGATATAAAGTTGCGCAAAAATATCAACTTTACATATTTATGCTAATTAGCCGTTTTGATGTTATTGGAGTTGTCATAGAGTTGTACTGCCATAACGACGGGGTATTTGGAACAATTTCACAATCTTTTATTAAGGTGTAGAATCGATTTTTTAGTACATATACATTTAGCAATCGATATAAAGTTGCGTAAAAATATCAAATTTACATATTTATGCTAATTAGCCGTTTTGATGTTATTGGAATTGTCATAGAGTTGTACTGCCATAACGACGTGCAGAATCGATTTTTTAGTACATATACATTAAGCAATCGATATCAAGTTGCCTAAAAATATCAACTTTACATATTTATGGTAATTAGCCGTTTTGATGTTATTGGAGTTGTCATAGAGTTGTATTGCCATAACGATAGGGCATTTGGAACAATTTCACAATCTTATATTAAGGTGTAGAATCGATTTTTTAGTACATATACATTTAGCAATCGATATAAAGTTGCGTAAAAATATCAACTTTACATATTTATGGTAATTAGCCGTTTTGATGTTATTGGAGTTGTCATAGAGTTGTATTGCCATAACGATGGGGCATTTGGAACAATTTCACAATCTTATATTAAGGTGCAGAATCGATTTTTTAGTACATATACATTAAGCAATCGATATCAAGTTGCCTAAAAATATCAGCTTTGCATATTTATGGTTATAAGCCGATTTGATGTTATTGGAGTTGTCATAGAGTTGTATTGCCATAACGATAGGGCATTTGGAACAATTTCACAATCTTATATTAAGGTGTAGAATCGATTTTTTAGTAAATACACATTTAGCAATCAATATAAAATTGCCTAAAAATAGCAACTTTACATATTTATGATAGTTAGCCGTTTTGATGTTATTGGAGTTGTCATAGAGTTTTATTGCCATAACGTAATGGCATTTGGAACAATTTCACAATCTTATATTAAGGTGTAGAATCGATTTTTTAGTACATATAAATTTAGCAATCGAGATAAAGTTGCGCAAAAATATCAACTTTACATATTTATGGTAATTAGCCGTTTTGATGTTATTGGAGTTGTCATAGAGTTGTACTGCCATAACGACGGGGTATTTGGAACAATTTCACAATCTTATATTAAGGTGTAGAATCGATTTTTTAGTACATATACATTAAGCAATCGATATCAAGTTGCCTAAAAATATCAGCTTTGCATATTTATGGTAATTAGCCGATTTGATGTTATTGGAGTTGTCATAGAGTTGTATTGCCATAACGACGGGGCATTTGGAACAATTTCACAACCTTATATTAAGGTGTAAAATCAAGTTTTTAGTAAATACACATTTAGCAATCGATATAAAATTGCGTAGAAATATCAACTTTACATATTTATGCTAATTAGCCGTTTTGATGTTATTGGAGTTGTCATAGAGTTGTATTGCCATAACGATAGGGCATTTGGAACAATTTCACAATCTTATATTAAGGTGTAGAATCGATTTTTTAGTACATATACATTAAGTAATCGATATCAAGTTGCGTAAAAATGTGAACTTTACATATTTATGCTAATTACCCGTTTTGATATTATTGGAGTTGTCATAGAGTTGTATTGCAATACGATAGGGCATTTGGAACAATTTCACAATCTTATATTAAGGTGTAGAATCGATTTTTTAGTACATATACATTAAGCAATCGATATCAAGTTGCGTAAAAATATGAACTTTACATATTTATGATAATTAGCCGTTTTGATGTTATTGGAGTTGTCATAGAGTTGTATTGCCATAACGATATGGCATTTGGAACAATTTCACAATCTTATATTAAGGTGTAGAATCGATTTTTTAGTACATACACATTTAGCAATCGATATCGAGTTGCGTATAAATATGAAATTTACATATTTATGCTAATTAGCCGTTTTGATGTTATTGGAGTTGTCATAGAGTTGTATTGCCATAAAGATAGGGCATTTCGAACAATTTCACAATTTTATATTAAGATGTAGAATCGATTGTTTAGTTCATCCACATTAAGCAATCGATATCATGTTGCGTAAAAATATGAACTTTACATATTTATGCTAATTAACCGTTTTGAAGTTATTGGAATTGTCGTAGGGTTGTATTGCCATAACGAGCTGTGGAACAATTTCACAATCTTATATTAAGGTGTAAATCGATTTTTTAGTAAATACACATTTAGCAATCGATATATTGCGTATATTATTTATTATTTATGCTAATTAACCTTTTTGATGTTAATGGAGTTGTCGTATAGCCATAACGGCAGTATACTTGGAACAATTTCACAATCGTATATTAAGGAGTAGAATCGATTTTTTAGTCCATACACATTTAGCAATCGATATACAGTTGCGTAAAAGTATGAACTTTATACATTTTTGCTAATTAGCCGTCTTGAAGTTATTGGAGTTGTCGTATAGCCATAATGACAGTGTATTCGGAACAATTTCACAATCTTAAATTCAGGTGTAGAATCGATTTTTTAGTGCATACACATTTAGCAATCGATATCAAGTTGCGTAAAAATATGAAATTTTCATATTTAAGCTAATTAGCCGTTTTGATGTTATTGGAGTTGTCATAGAGTTGTCGAATAGCCATAATAACAGTGCAAATGCAAAAGTTTTACAAATTTTTGTTAAGGTGTAAAATCGATTTTTTAGTACATACACATTTAGCAATCGACATCAAGTTGCGTAAAAATATAAACTTTACATATTTATGCTAATTAGCCGTTTTGATGTTATTGGAGTTGTCATTTGGAACAATTTCACAATCTTACAATTAGGTGTAAAATCGATTTTCGAGTAATTAAAGATTTAGCAATCGATATCAAGTGGCGTACAAATACGAACTTTGCATATTTATGATAATTAGGTGTCTTGATGTTATTGGAGTTGTCCTGGAGTTGTCGTATAGCCATAATGACAGAGTACGTTTAACAATTACATTTAGCAATCGATACCAAGTTGCGTCAAAATATCAACATTACATTTTTAAGCTAATTAGCCGTTTTGATGTTATTGGAGTCGTCGTATAGCCATAATGACACTGCATTCGGAACATTTTCACAATCTTTATTTCAGGTGTAAAATCAATTTTTTAGTGCATACACATTTAGCAATCGATATCAAGTTGCGTAAAAATATGAAATTTTCATATTTAAGCTAATTAGCCGTTTTGATGTTATTGGAGTTGTCATAGAGTTGACGCATAGCCATATTGACAGCGCAAATGCAAAAATTTTAAAAATTTTTGTTAAGGTGTAAAATCGATTTTTTAGTACATAAGCATTTAGCAATCGACATCAAGTTGCGTCGAAATATGAACTTTACATATTTATGCTAATTAGTGTTTTGATGTTATTGGAGTTGTCATAGAGTTGTTGCATAGCCATAATGACAGTGCATATGCAAAATTTTACAATCGTTTGTTAATGTGTAAAATTGATTTTTTAGTACATACACATTTAGGAATCGATATCAAGTTGCGTAAAAATATAAACTTTACATGTTTATGCTAATTAGCCGTTTTGATGTTATTGGAGTTGTCGTATAGCCATAATGACAGTGTATTCGGAACAATTTCACAATCTTAAATTCAGGTGTAAAATCGATGGTTTAGTACATACACATCTAGCAATCGATATCATGTTGGATAAAAATATGAAAATTACATATTTAAGCTAATTAGCCGTTTTGACGTTATTGGATTTGTCATAGAGTTGTACTGCCATAACGACAGGGTATTTGGAACAATTTCACAATCTTTTATTAAGGTGCCAAATCGATTTTTTAGTAAATACACATTTAGCAATCGATATAAAGTTGCGCAAAAATATCAGCTTTACATATTTATGTTAATTAGCCGTTTTGATGTTATTGGAGTTGTCATAGAGTTCTTGCATAGTCATAATGAGAGTGCATATGCAAAAATTTTACAACTTTGTTAAGGTGTAAATTCGATTTTTTAATACATACACATTTAGCAATCGATATCAAGTTGCGTAAAAATAGGAACTTTACATATTTATGCTAATTAGCCGTTTTAAGGTTATTGGAGTTGTTATAGAGTTGTCGTATAGCTCTAACGGCAATGTACTTGGAACAATTTCACAATCTTATTTTAGGGAGTAGAATCGATTTTTTAGTCCATACACATTTAGCGATCGATATCAAGTTGCGTAAAAATATGAACTTTACATGTTTATGCTAATTAGCCGTTTTAAGGTTAATGGAGTTGTAATAGAGTTCTCGTATAGCGATAACGGCAATGTATTTGGAACAATTTCACCAATCTTGTATTAAGGTGAAGAATCAATTTTTTAGTAAATACACATTTAACAATCGATATCAAGTTGCGTAAAAATATGAACTTTACATATTTGTGCTATTTAGCCTTTTTGATGTTATCGAAGTTTTCATAGAGTTGTCGTAAAGCCACAACGTTAGTGTATTTGGACCAATTTCACAAACTCATATTAAGAAGTATAATCGATTTTTTAATCCATACACATTTAGCAATCAATATCAAGTTGCGTAAAAATATGAACTTTACATATTTATGCTAATAAATCGTTTTGAAGTTGTTGGATTTGTCATAGTGTTGTCGTAAAGTCATAACGACAGTGTATTTGGAACAATATCGCAATCTTATATTAAGGTGTAGAATTGATTTTTTAGTACATCCACACTAAGCAATCAATATAAAGTTGCGTAAAAATATGAACTTTACATATTTATGCTGATTATCCATTTTGATGTTGTTAAAGTTGTCATAGAGTTGTCGTATAGCCGTAACGACAGTGCATTTGAAACAATTTCACAATCTTATTTGAAGAAGTGGAATCGATTTTTTAGTCCATACACATTTAGCAATCGATATCACGTTGCGTAAAAGTATGAACTTTTCATATTTATGCTAATTAGCCATTTTGAAGTGTTTGGAGTTGTCACAGAGTTGTCGTAAAGCCATAACAATAGTGTATTTGAAACAATTTCTCAAGCTTATATTAAGAAGTTGCATGGACTAAAAAATCGATTCTACTTCTTAATATAAGCTTGTGAAATCGGTCCAAATATATACAATATTGTTGTGGCTTTACGACAACTCTATGAAAACTTCGATAACATCAAAACGGCCAATCAGCATAAATATGTAAAGTTCATATTTTTGCGCAACTTGATATCGATGGCTTAATGTGGATGTACTAAAAAATCGATTCTACACCTTAATTTATGTTTGTGAAATTGTTCCAAATGCACTGTCGTTACGGCTATACGACAACTCTATGACAACTTCAACAACATCAAAACGGCTAGTTAGCATAAACTTGTAAAGTTCATATTTTTACGAAACTTGATATCGATTGCTAATTGTAAATGGACTAAAAAATCGATTCTACATCTTCAAATAAGATTGTGAAATTGTTCCATATGCACTGTCGTTACGGCTATACGACAACTCTATGACAACTTCAACAACATAAAAACGGCTAGTTAGCATAAACTTGTTAAGTTCATATTTTTACGAAAGTTGATATCGATTGCTAAAAGTGTATGAACTAAAAAATCGATTCTACTACTTCATTTAAGATTGTGAAATTGTTCCAAATGCACTGTCGTTACGGCTATACGACAACTCTATAACAACTCCAATAACTTAAAAACGGCTAATTAGCGTAAATATGTAAAGTTCATTATTTTACGAAACTTGATATCGATTGCTAAATGTGTACGGACTAATAATCGATTCTACTCCTTAACATAAGATTGCGAAATTTTTCCAAATACACTATCGACATGGCTATACAACAACTCTATGACAACTCCAATAACTCCAAAACGGCTAATTAGCATAAGTATGTAAAGTTAAATTTTTTATGCAACTTGGTATTGATTGCCTAATGTAAATGTACTAAAAAATCGATAGTACACCTTAATATAAGATTGTAAAATTGCTTCAAATACACTGTCGTAATGGCTATACGACAACTCTATAACAACTCCAATAACTTCAAAACGGCTAATTAGCATAAATATGAAAAGTTCATACTTTTACGAAACTTGATATCGATTGCTAAATGTAAATGGACTAAAAAATCGATTCTACATCTTCAAATAAGATTGTGAAATTTTTCCATATGCACTGTCGTTACGGCTATACGACAACTCTATGACAACTTCAACAACATCAAAACGGCCAATTAGCATAAATATATAAAGTTCATATTTTCATGCAACCTGATATCGATTGCTAAGTGTGTGTGTACCAAAAAATCGATTTTACTCCTTAATATAAGATTGTGAAATAGTTCCAAATACACTGCCGTTATTGCTACACGAAAACTCTATAACAACTCCAATAACATCAAAACGGCTAATTAGCATAAATATGTAAAGTTCATATTTTTACGCAACTTGATATCGATTGCTTAGTGTGGATGCCCTAAAAAATCGATTCTACACCATAATATAAGATTACGATATTGTTCCAAATACACTATCGTTATGGCTTTACAACAACGCTATGACAACTCCAATAACTTCAAAACGGCTTATTAGCATAAATATGTAAAGTTCATATTTTTGCGCAACTTGATATCGATTGCTTAATGTGGACGTACTAAAAAATCGAGACTACACCTTAAATTCTTCTTCTTCACTGGCGTAGACACCGCTTACGCGATTATAGCCGAGTCAACAACAGCGCGCCAATCGTTTCTTCTCTTCGCTACGTGGCGCCAATTGGATATTCCAAGCGAGGCCAGGTCCTTCTCCACTTGGTCCTTCCACCGGAGTGGAGGTCTTCCTCTTCCTCTGCTTCCCGCGGCGGGTACTGCGTCGAATACTTTCAGAGCTGGAGTGTTTTCATCCATCCGGACAACATGATCTAGCCAGCGTAGCCGCTGTCTTTTAATTCGTTGAACTATGTCAATGTCGTCGTATATCTCGTACAGCTCATCGTTCCATCGAATGCGATATTCGCCGTGGCCAACGCGCAAAGGACCATAAATCTTCCGCAGAACTTTTCTCTCGAAAACTCGCAACGTCGACTCATCGGTTGTTGTCATCGTCCAAGCCTCTGCACCATATAGCAGGACGGGAATTATGAGCGACTTATAGAGTTTGGTTTTTGTTCGTCGAGAGAGGACTTTACTTTTCAATTGCCTACTCAGTCCGAAGTAGCACCTGTTGGCAAGAGTAATCCTGCGTTGGATTTCTCGGCTGACATTGTTGGTGGTGTTAATGCTGGTTCCTAAATAGACGAAATTATCTACAATTTCAAAGTTATGACTGTCAACAGTGACGTGAGTGCCAAGTCGCGAGTGCGACGACTGTTTGTTTGATGACAGGAGATATTTCGTCTTGCCCTCGTTCACTGCCAGACCCATTTGCGTTGCTTCCTTGTTCAGTCTGGAGAAAGCAGAACTAACGGCGCGGGTGTTGAGACCGATGATATCAATATCATCGGCATACGCCAGCAGCTGTACACTCTTATAAAAGATTGTACCTGCTCGATTCAGTTCTGCAGCTCTAATAATTTTCTCCAGCAGCAGATTGAAAAAGTCGCACGATAGGGAATCACCTTGTCTGAAACCTCGTTTGGTATCGAACGGCTCGGAGAGGTCCTTCCCGATCCTGACGGAGCTTTTCGTGTTGCTCAACGTCAGTTTACACAGCCGTATTAGTTTTGCGGGGATACCAAATTCAGACATCGCGGCATAAAGGCAGCTCCTTTTCGTGCTGTCGAAAGCAGCTTTGAAATCGACGAATAGGTGGTGAGTGTCGATTCTCCTTTCATGGGTCTTTTCCAAGATTTGGCGCATGGTGAATATCTGGTCGGTTGTTGATTTACCAGGTCTGAAGCCACACTGATAAGGTCCAATCAGCTTGTTGACAGTGGGCTTTAATCTTTCACACAATACGCTCGACAGAACCTTATATGCGATGTTGAGGAGGCTAATCCCACGGTAGTTGGCGCAGATTGTGGGGTCTCCTTTTTTATGGATTGGGCATAGCACACTTAAATTCCAATCGTTGGGCATGCTCTCATCCGACCATATTTTGCAAAGAAGCTGATGCATGCTCCTTATCAGTTCTTCGCCGCCGTGTTTGAATAGCTCGGCGGGCAATCCGTCGGCCCCTGCCGCTTTGTTGTTCTTCAGGCGGGCAACTGCTATTCGAACTTCGTCATGGCCGGGCAATGGAACGTCTGCTCCATCGTCATCGATTGGAGAATCGGGTTCGCCTTCTCCCGGTGTTGTGCTATCACTGCCATTCAGCAGGTTGGAGAAGTGTTTCCTCCTTCAGCAGGTTGGAGAAGTGTTCCGACCTTAAATTATGGTTGTGAAATTGTTCCAAATACACTGTCGATATGGCTATTCGACAACTCTATGACAACTTCAACAATATCAAAACGGCCAATCAGCAAAATTATGTAAAGTTCATATTTTTACGCAACTTCATATCGATTGTTAAATAAGTATGGACTAAAAAACCTTAATAAAATATTGTGAAATTGCTCCAAATGCACTGTCCTTATGGCTATGCGACTACTCTAGTAACTTCAAATTGCTTATTAGCATAAATATATAAAAATCATATTTTTACGCAACTTGATATCGATTTCTAAATGTGTATGTTCCAAATACACTGCCGTTAAGGCTATACGACAACTCTTTAACAACTCCAATAACTTTAAAACGGCTAATTAGCATAAATATGTAAAGTTCATATTTTTACGAAACCTGATATCGATTGCTGAATGTGTATAGACTTAAAAATCGATTCTACTCCTTAATATAAGATTGTGAAATTGTTCCAAGTACACTGCCGTTATGGCTATACGACAACTCTATAACAACTTCAATAACTTCAAAATGGATAATTAGCAAAAATATGTGGATTTGATAATTTTACGCAACTTGATATCGATCTTAATATGGATGTACTAAACAATCGATTCTACATCTTAATATAAGGTTTGTGAAATTGTTCCAAATACACGTTGGTTATGGATATACGACAACTCTATGACAACTTCAATAACTTTAAAACGGCTAATTAGCATAAACATGTAAAGTTCATATTTTTTCGCAACTTGATATCGATCGCTTAGTGTGGATGCACTAAAAAATCGAGTCTACACCTTCAATTATGGTTGCGAAATTGTTCGAAATACACTGTCGTTGTGGATATACGACAACTCTACGACAATTCCAATAACTTCAAAACGGCTCATTAGCATTATTATGTAGAGTTCATACTTTTACGAAACTTGATATCGATTGCTAAATGTAAATGGACTAAAAAATCGATTCTACATCTTCAAATAAGATTGTGAAATTTTTCCATATGCACTGTCGTTACGGTAATACGACAACGCTATGACAGCTTCAACAATATCAAAACGGCCAATCAGCATAATTCCGTAAAGTTCATATTTTTACTCAACTTCATATTACTGCTAAATCAGTATGGACTAAAAAATCGATTCTACTCCTTAATATAAGATTGTGAAATTGTTCCAAGTACACTGCCGTTATGGCTATACGACAACTCTATAACAACTCCAATAACTTCAAAACTTCTAATTAGCAAAAATTAGTAAAGTTCATATTTTTACGCAACTTGATATTGATTGCTTAATGTGGATTTACTAAACAATCGATTCTACATCTTAATATAAGGTTTGTGAAATTGTTCCAAATACACGTTCGTTATGGATATACGACAACTCTATGACAACTCCAATACCATCAAAACGGCTAATTAGCAAAAATATGCAAAGCTCATATTTTTACGCAACCTCATATCGATTGCTTAATGTGGATGTACTAAAAATCGAGTCTACACCTTAAATTATGGTTGTGAAATTATTCCAAATAAACTGCCGTTATGGCTATACGACAACTCTATAACAACTCCAATAACTTCAAAACTTCTAATTAGCAAAAATATGTAAAGTTCATATTTTTACGCAACTTGATATTGATTTCTTAATGTGGATGTACTAAACAATCGATTCTACATCTTAATATAAAGTTTGTGAAACTGTTCCAAATACACGTTTATTATGGATATACGACAACTCTTTGACAACTTCAGTAACTTTAAAACGGCTAATTAGCATTAACATGTAAAGTTCATATTTTTACGCAACTTTATATCGATTGCTAAATGTGTATTGTCTAAAAAATCATTTTATTCCTTAATATAAGCTTGTGAAATTGTTCCAAATGCACTGTAGTTACGGTAATACGACAACGCTATGACAGCTTCAACAATATCAAAACGGCCAATCAGCATAATTCCGTAAAGTTCATATTTTTACTCAACTTCATATTACTGCTAAATCAGTATGGACTAAAAAATCGATTCTACTCCTTAATATAAGATTGTGAAATTGTTCCAAGTACACTGGCGTTATGGCTATACGACAACTCTATGACAACTTCAATAATAATTCAAAGTTCATATTTTTACGCAATTTGATATCGATTGCTTAATGTGGATGCACTAAACAATGGATTCTTCATCTTAATATAAGGTTTGTGAAATTGTTCCAAATACACGTTCGTTATGGATATACGACAACTCTATAACAACTTTAATAATAGTTCAAAGTTCATATTTTTACGCAATTTGATATCGATTGCTTAATGTATATGTTCTAAAAAATCGATTTTACTCCTTAATATAAGATTGTGAAATTGTTCCATATATATTGCTGTTATGGCTATACGACAACTCTATGACCACTTCAATAACTTTAAAACGGCTAAATAGCATAAACATGTAAAGTTCATATTTTTACCCAACTTTATATCGATTGCTAAATGTGTATTTTCTAAAAAATCGATTCTACTCCTTAATAAACGATTGTGAAATTGTTCCAAATGCACCGCCGTTATGGCTATACGACAGCTCTATGACAACTTCAATAATAATTCAAGGTTCATATTTTTACGCAATTTTATATCGATTGCTTAATGTATATGTACTCAAAAATCGATTTTACTCCTTAATATAAGACTGTGAAATTGTTCCATATACATTGCTGTTATAGCTATACGACAACTCTATGACAATTTCAATAACTTTAAATCGGCTAATTAGCATAAAAATGTAAAGTTCATATTTTTACCCAACTTTATATCGATTGCTAAATGTGTATGGACTAAAAATCGATTCTACTTCTTAATATAAGATTGTGAATTTGTTCCAAGTACACTGCCGTTATGACTATACGACAACTCTATAACAACTCCAATAACTTTAAAACGGCTAATTAGTAATATGTAAATTTCATATTCTTACGCAACTTGATATCGATTGCTTAATGTGGATGTACCAAAAAATCGATTCTACATCTTAATATAAGGTTTGTGAAATTGTTCCAAATACACGTTCGTTATGGATATACGACAACTCTATGACAACTCCAATACCATCAAAACGGCTAATTAGCAAAAATATGCAAAGCTCATATTTTTACGCAACCTCATATCGATTGCTTAATGTGGATGTACTAAAAATCGAGTCTACACCTTAAATTATGGTTGTGAAATTATTCCAAATAAACTGCCGTTATGGCTATACGACAACTCTATAACAACTCCAATAACTTCAAAACTTCTAATTAGCAAAAAGATGTAAAGTTCATATTTTTACGCAACTTGATATTGATTTCTTAATGTGCATGTACTAAACAATCGATTCTACATCTTAATATAAAGTGTGTGAAACTGTTCCAAATGCACGTTTATTATGGATATACGACAACTCTTTGACAACTTCAGTAACTTTAAAACGGCTAATTAGCATTAACATGTCAAGTTCATATTTTTACGCAACTTTATATCGATTGCTAAATGTGTATTGTCTAAAAAATCATTTTATTCCTTAATATAAGCTTGTGAAATTGTTCCAAATGCACTGTCGTTACGGTAATACAACAACGTTATGACAGCTTCAACAATATCAAAACGGCCAATCAGCATAATTCCGTAAAGTTCATATTTTTACTCAACTTCATATTACTGCTAAATCAATATGGACTAAAAAATCGATTCTACTCCTTAATATAAGATTGTGAAATTGTTCCAAGTACACTGGCGTTATGGCTATACGACAACTCTATGACAACTTCAATAATAATTCAAAGTTCATATTTTTACGCAATTTGATATCGATTGCTTAATGTGGATGCACTAAACAATGGATTCTTCATCTTAATATAAGGTTTGTGAAATTGTTCCAAATACACGTTCGTTATGGCTATACGACAGCTCTATGACAACTTCAATAATAATTCAAAGTTCATATTTTTACGCAATTTTATATCGATTGCTTAATGTATATGTACTCAAAAATCGATTTTACTCCTTAATATAAGACTGTGAAATTGTTCCATATACATTGCTGTTATAGCTATACGACAACTCTATGACAACTTCAATAACTTTAAATCGGCTAATTAGCATAAAAATGTAAAGTTCATATTTTTACCCAACTTTATATCGATTGCTAAATGTGTATGGACTAAAAATCGATTCTACTTCTTAATATAAGATTGTGAATTTGTTCCAAGTACACTGCCGTTATGACTATACGACAACTCTATAACAACTCCAATAACTTTAAAACGGCTAATTAGTAATATGTAAATTTCATATTCTTACGCAACTTGATATCGATTGCTTAATGTGGATGTACTAAAAAATCGAGTCTACACCTTTAATTATGGTTGTGAAATTGTTCCAAATACACTATCGTTATGGCTAAACGACAACTCCATTAACAACAAAATAGCTAATTAGCATAAATAATAAATAATATACGATTTCGAAATTGCTCCAAATACACTATCATTATGGATTTACGACAACTCTATGACAACTCCAATAACTTCAAAACGGTTAATTAGTATAAATATGTAAAGTTCATAATTTTACGCAGCTCGATGTCGAACGATTAATGTACATGTACTAAAAATCGATTATACACCTTATTATAAAATTGCGAAATTGTTCCAAATGTCCTATCTTTATGGCAATACATCTCTATCACAACTCCAATAACGTCAAAACGGCTAATATGTAAAGTTCATACTTTTGCGCAAATGGATATCGATTTCTAAATGTATATGTACTAAAAAATCGATTTTACACTTTAATAAAAGATTGTAAAATTTTTGCATATGCACTGTCATTATGGCTATGCGAAAACCCTAACAACTCCAATAAAATCAAAACGGGCAGTTATCATAAAAATCTTAATTTCATATTTTCACGCAAATTGAAATCGATTGCTTAATGTAAATGTACTAAAAAATCGATTCTACACCTTAATATATTGTGAAATTGTTCCAAATGCTCTATCTTTATGGCAATACATTTCTGTGACAACTCCAATAACATCAAAACGGCTAATTAGCATAAATATGTAAAGTCAATATTTTTACGCAACTTTATTTCGATTGATAAAAGTGTATTTACTTAAAAATCGATTTTACACGGCCAATTAGCATAAATATGTATAGCATATATTTTTGCGCAACTTGATCTCGATTGCTAAATGTATATGTACTAAAAAATTGATGTCACACGTTAACAAAAGATTGTAAAATTTTTGCATTTGCACTGTCATTATGACTATGCGACAACTCTATGACAACTCCAATAACATCAAAACGGCTAGTTAGCTCAAATATGTAAATTTCATATTTTTACCCAACTTTTTAGCGATTGCTAAATGTGTATGTACTAAAAAATCGATTTTACACCTGAATTTAAGATTGTGAAATTGTTCCAAATGCACTGTCGTTACGGCTATACGACAACGCTATGACAGCTTCAACAATATCAAAACGGCCAATCAGCATAATTATGCAAAGTTCATATTTTTAGGCAACTTCAGAATGATTGCTAAATGTGTATGTACTAAAAAACCGATTTTACACTAAAAAATCGATTCTAATCTTTAATATAAGATTGTGAAATTGTTCCAAGTACACTGCCGTTATGGCTATACGACAACCCTATGACAACTCCAATAACATCAAAACGGCTAATTAGCATAAATATGTAAAGTTGATATTTTTACGCAACTTTATATCGGTTGCTAAATGTGTATTTACTAAAAAATTGATTTTACACGTTAACAAAAGATTGTAAAATTTTTGCATATGAACTGTCATTATGGCTATACGACGACTCTATGACAACTCCAATAACATCAAAACGGCTAATTAGCTTAAATATGTAAATTTCATTTTTTACCCAACTTGATATCGATTG
This sequence comes from Bactrocera dorsalis, assembly GCF_023373825.1. Lineage (NCBI taxonomy): Eukaryota > Metazoa > Arthropoda > Insecta > Diptera > Tephritidae > Bactrocera > Bactrocera dorsalis. The sequence goes on along the minus strand of NC_064304.1, from coordinate 69,059,519 downwards.
CTAAATGTGTATGTACTAAAAAATCGATTTTACACCTGAATTTAAGATTGTGAAATTGTTCCAAATTCCCTGTCGTTATGGCAGTACAACTCTATGACAAATCCAATAACATCAAAACGGCTAATTAGCTTAAATATGTAAATTTCATATTTTTGCCCAACATGATATCGATTGCTTAATGTGTATGTACTAAAAAATCGATTTTACACCTTAACAAATTTTTGCATTTGCACTGTCATTATGGCTATACGACAACTCTATGACATTTCCAATAACATCAAAACGGCTAATTAGCTTAAATATGTAAAATTCATACTTTTGCCCAACATGATATCGATTGCTTAATGTGTATGTACAAAAAAATCGATTTTACACCTGAATTTAAGATTGTGAAATTGTTCCGCATACACTCTCGTTATGGTTATACGACAACTCCAATAACATCAAAGCGGCTAATTAGCATAAATATGTAAAGTTGATAATTTTACGCAACTTGGTATCGATTGCTAAATCTGTAATTACTCAAAAATCGATTTTACACCTAATTATAATGGTTCCAAATGACAACTCCAATAACATTAAAACGGCTAATTAGCATAAATATGTAAAGTTGATAATTTTACGCAACTTGGTATCGATTGCTGAATCTGTAATTACTCAAAAATCGATTTTACACCTAATTATAATTGTTCCAAATGACAACTCCAATAACATTAAAACATCTTAATATAAGGTTTGTGAAATTGTTCCAAGTATACTGCCGTTATGGTTCATTATGGATATACGACAACTCTACGACAATTCCAATAACTTCAAAACGGCTAAATAGCAAAAATATATAAAGTTCATATTTTTACGCAACTGTATATCGATTGTTAAATGTGTATGGACTAAAAAATCGATTCTACTCCTTAATATACGATTGTGAAATTGTTCCAAGTATACTGCCGTTATGGCTATACGACAACTCCATTAACATCAAAAAGGTTAATTAGCATAAGTAATAAGTAATAAACGATTGCGAAATTGCTCCAAATACACTTTCGTTATGGCGTTGCCACAACGCCGCAGTGATGTTCCGCTCCGCTGGGGTGCGGCACGAGCTGAGGGTTGGAATCGGGGTATGCGGCCGCCATGGATGGGTGGCCGATTCACCTCGCGTGACGAGCTGCGGTGTAGCAGCGTGTGGTGCGGCCTGTGGCACATTTGGCACAACCCACGTGACTCACACTCGGTAGTTGCATGAGTGTGCGACAGGCAGTTGATGCAATGCCCGTGGGCCTGAGCAACTTGCTGCCGTTGCAAAGGCCGCATACCCCTAAATATTCCACAATGGTGGAGGCGATGAGGGCGTCGACAGATGGGGCACCTTATCCGACGGGACTCCGAAGTCTGTGATGGGTTTGGTGGTGGTCGCGTGCCACCACGAGGTGCGGAGGGTAGGACCGCTGCAGGCGCGGTTGCCGGTACAGGTGCCGGCGTTGTTGCTGGTGCGGTTGCCGGTGCAGCGGCCGATGCGGTTGCAACTATCGTCCGGGGCGCTGGGGTAGGCCCGTTGCGTGGCACATTCGTGGCCGCGCGAGCGGTTGACGTATTTGCGGCTGGCGTATCTATATCCATGGTAATCTGTATAGAGAAGATTATTGATTATAAATTTCTATCAGATAAGCAAACATGGTGAACGTCACGATATGTGGCATGAACGTGTCGTCGTATTGATCGACAATTTTTTGGCAAAGATTCTGGGTTACTTTATACGGCGCACAGTGGGGCCGCTTCATACAAGCCGCGGCAAAAAATAGAAGGAATCGAGGTAGGGCTTTGAAATTTGGCACACATCTCTCATATTGCCAAATTAGATGAAAAAAAAAATTTTGTTAAAATCCGCCCACAACCACGCCCACCTCCCATATAACACAAAAATCAAAAATCATCCTACAGTAACAAAATTTTCTACAGTGTAATATTTTGTAAATATAAGCTTGTCCAGAAAAAATAAAGGAAATCCGCCCACAATTACGCCCATCTCCAATACAATATAATCACAAAAGTTGCAATATTTTCGCTGTTATCACAGCTAGACTGTTAAAAATTGTCAAACGGTTTTGAACCAATAAAAATTATTATTTCTCTTAAAATGAAACAAGTCCGTCCACAACTACGCCCACCTCCCATATAACATAACCAATAAATATTTAGAAATGATCATATATTATTAATTATTTATTCAACAAGTAATTTTTTAACATCATCATCCAATTCTAAAGTTTCTTGTTTTCTTCTTTAAGTGGCTTGGTTTCCGCATTAGTAGACCACCTTTTAAAAGTTAAATTATACCCAAAATGTAAAATAAATTCCATTGTTTTAATTCTAGCATGTAAGGGAGAAATTCCCAACTTAACTGCTTCCTGATTGCATGATTTTTTGACAACGGATTCTAGGTTGCTCATTTCTTTAGGGCTTGCATTACATATGTAACAGACAGATGATGCTTTACAACCAGTTGCTGCTTGAGCTATTTTTGTGTCCATCATGGTAAATAAAAGATTTTGACGTATTTCAATAACCTTGTACTTTATAGTCACAAATGTTGGCAATATGTTGATTATGGTTTCCTGTATCCTTTCGACAATTTCTTTAGTATGGTTTGCGGTTTCCTTGGCATATTCAAATTGAATCGGCCGACAAAACTTTGTGGAAGAAGGTCTAGAGTTCTTCCATAACGTGTCTGTTTGGTCTATACTTTTAAGCACTAAAGGCACCATAGATACCATAAATAAATTTGTATCAGATATACCATCAAATTCGATAGGTACGAACTGGCGGTATTGACTTTAATTTGACGAACCGTCACAACCCCATTTCGATGTTAGAGTCATTATTTCAAGAACATGAGCTAGATTTGTGAAGTTCTCGGCGGCCAAAATAATTCTTTTGGCTGTGTGATCAAGTAAACTTTGCAAATCAACTTGTGTAGATATTGGTGTAATAGTAATATTTTCAGGGTAACAATGCCTTTTTTCCTCCCGAACTCTATAATACGGTGGCAACACATCAGCACATTTAAAACAACTTCATACTGATGCTTTGATAACTGTGCATCAATTAACATCGCCAACGCTTTTTGAGAATCTAAGTATGTCTTCTTAATAGCAGCTGATCCATCTGCGGCCTTTAATTCTTGTTCAGAGTACTTATCTCGAAGTTGTTGGACCTTGTAACGTTTAGCCCGTTGACTACATTCTTCAAATTTCTTTACCGGTCGTCCAGCAATTAAACTACGTTTATTTGAAGTCCCGGGTAATAATTTATCAACCATCTCTACAGTAAAATTCTTATCCAGCCATACAGAATGATTTTTAAATAGTAAGTTTTTTTCCTGTGGCACTGGTTTCATTTTAAATTGAATGAACTTATGTACCTTTTTTTAATTTGTTCTAAAATTAACTTCACCTTATCTTCACTGAAAGAAGGGAATTTATCCCTCAAAAACTGCGTCAACATATCACTTTTTTGGCCGCACCGAATAAATTCTTCAGTAAGCTGTCGATTACTTATGGAAACGGATGACATTTTGCAAATATTATTTGCAATATATATTTATACAATCACACTTGTTAAGAACTGTTAGGCTTTTATTACACAACGAATTTCGAAATTACACAAACGCTACTTTAAATTATCAATATGTGAACAACACAACAACCGTTCATAGCTATCTTTGATCCTTATCCGCACGTATCCGCAGTTCATTTTTTCGTTATCATATTCCTTAAAGTGTACATAAAATATTAGGACTAACTAGACAATGTAGGTACACGTAGCTAATAGTCAAAACTACAATTTTTATGTAAAAGTGTTTAAAAATGGTTTTATTTTAAAACTTTGTCAAAATTGACATGAATTAGGCCTATGAAATGAAAATAATTATTTTATAATATATTATAATATATATTAGGATGGACTTTGAAGTCACTTCTTATTGCATAAAACGTCGAAACCCCATACGTCTGTTCTCATATGTTTCTCAATATTTTTCACAATTTTCAAGAGTTCTATTTTTATTTGACTTTAAAAATACATTGTTATGTCAGTGAAATGGCAATTCGCAAATATGTGATAAATTAAACTATATTCATTGTCTAGAAACACTACTGGAATGAAATTTTGTTAAAATTAGATAGTTAAAAATTAGATATTTTCGCCGCCTATTACCCACTGTGCGGCGTCTTAATTCACACGGTTTATTATTTTTTAGCGGTTTGTTAGGCGAATTTCTCGTTTTAGTGTTAAATCTAGCGATTTTATTATATCGCGACACTATCGGTTTGGTTTTTTCGGTTTTCGGATTCGCGGTTGTCGGTGGTTGGTAAAAAGCACAGCTTCACGAGCGGTCTGGTTAGTGTTCCGTTTTGGGTACGGAGATCCACGACTCGTATGTGACCGTCGGAGCCATAATGTAGCTTTTCTATGCGGCCAAGCCGCCACTCAGTAGGGGGTAGACAATCATCATGAATGAGGACGCAGTCTCCAAGTTTAGGCGCTTGTTCAGGAGTCTTCCAACGGTATCTTTTGTGGAGATCCTGTGTGTACTCGTCCTTCAGCATCGGCTGAAATCATGATGGAGAATTTTAATTCGTTCCCATCGATTTAATAGAGATAGCGACTCCACGCCTGGCTCAGGAATGGCCAGGATGGGTGCTCCTTTGAGAAAATGCCCTGGAGTTAAGGCGGTGAATTCTGAGGGGTCTTGCGATAGTACTGTGAGTGGCCGTGAGTTGAGAACGGCTTCAATTCGATTTAATAACGTCGTGAACTCTTCGTAATTGAATTTATAATTTCCAGCTACCCGTTTGAAATGGCATTTGAAGCTTTTTACAGCTGATTCCCATAAACCGCCCATATGAGGAGCGCTTGGGGGTATAAATTGCCAATTGATACCTTGAGGGGCGTACTTTTGTACGATGTCGGGAGACACTTGCTTTAAGAAATCCACAAATTGCTTTTCTGTGGCTCGTTGAGCTCCGATAAAGGTTTTGCCATTATTGCTCATGATTTTTGATGGGTAGCCACGTCGAGCGACGAAGCGAGCAAATGCCGCGAGAAAAGCCTCCGTCGTCCGATTACTACATAGCTCAAGATGTACTGCCTTTGTCGTGAAACATACAAAGACAGCCACATAGCCTTTCATGAGAGTGAGAGAGCCTTTACCTGGAAAGGCCCAGCAAAATCAACACATGTTGTGGTGAAAGGCAGAGCAAAATTGCAGCGTTCTGGTGGAAGTGCTGCCATAATCTGCGTTCGCATCTTCTGCTTGTGCATAGAACAATTCTTGCACGTGAAGATGCACTTCTTAATTTGCGGCTTAAGACGGGGGATATAATACTCCCTGCGTACCATCTGTTGCATGAAACGATGTTCGGCGTGTAGCATTAAGATGTGGATGTAGTGGAGGAATAATGTGGCAAATGGTGACCTCTCTGGAATTATTATGGGGTGGCGTTCATTGTATGTTAGGCTCGAATTAGCGAGCCGACCATTGGCACGAAGCAGACCTTTCGTGTCCAGAAATGGGTTGAGAACTAAGAGTGAGCTCTTTTTATCAATCGGCTTCGATTCTCTTAGTACTGATATATCGCGGCTGAAGTAGCGCGCTTGTGTGTGTGCTATTAGTGCGACCTTTGCCTTTTGTAACTCTAGGTGCGTCACTGTGTTGCATGGGAAATTATGTGATCCGTTAACTTTGCTTTTGAGTTGTTCTATGAATTTGAACATATAAGCGACTACTCTGAGCGCTTTTGGAAACGAGGAAAATCATTCAAGGATGTCGGCATCATCCAGTAGTGTGTGAAAGGTGGCGATTTTTCGACCTTCTGGGGCGACAATGTTGCGCATGGGGGATTGTGGCCAAGAATCAGGAGATTCTATCAACCATCGGGGGCCATTCCACCAGAGGGTGGTAGTGGCAAGGTGCAGTGGCTTGCACCCTCTTGTACCTAGATCGGTAGGATTGTCAGCACTGACTACGTGACGCCACGTGGCTGATCCCACTAGGTCAAGAATTTGGGACGTTCGGTTAGAAATATACGTCTTCCATGCATGTGGTGGTTTTTCCAACCAGGCTAGTACAATTTCGGAATCGGACCACATATATAGTTTGCATTTTGTCACATTTAAATGCATTTGCACCATGGCTAATAATTTTGAAAGTAGTAGTGCGCCACATAACTCAAGTTGTGGGAGACTTACAGGTTTTAAAGGTGCCACCTTTGCTTTTGCTACTAATAAGTGGCTTGTGGTCGTGGTGTCACTTTGCGTGCGCACATAGATAGTAGCGCAGTATGCCTTCTCTGAGGCGTCACAAAAGCCATGTAATTCAACTTTGTGATCGGGAGAGTAATTTACCCATCGTGGAATTTGAATCTGAGAAATGTCATTCAGATTGTTTGCGAACTGGGACCATTTTTCTAAGCGAAGAGGTTTCACTTGTTCGTCCCAGTCGGTTCCATCTAGCCATAATTCTTGTATTAAGATTTTCGCTTGGATCATAATTGGCGATAGCCATCCTGCGGGGTCGAAAAGTTTTGCCACCGAGGATAAAATCTGTCTTTTTGTGATGGCTACTAATGCGGATATGGACTCTGTCGTGTATGAGAACTGGTCCGATATCGCATTCCATTGGATGCCTCGTGTTTTTGTTGTACTTTCCTTTTCGAATATAAGGAAATTAGTATCCAACAAATGGTCTTTAGGAATATTTTTTAAAATATTTGGGTGATTTGCCGTAATTTTTTAATGGAAACCCTGCGGATGTGAGGGCTTGGATTACTTGTGATAATGATTCGTATGCTTGTGGAAGACTGTGACTTCCAGACAGAATATCGTCTACATACGTTTGTGTTTTTAACACCTGGGTCGCCAGAGGTAATTCTGACTTGGTGTTTTCAGACAATTCGTGGAGTGTTCGAATTGCTAAATATGGTGCACAGTTAATGCCAAATGTAACTGTTTTTAGTCTGAAGTCGCGTAAAGGACTGGTGGGGGATCTTCGGAACATAATACGTTGAAAATCCTGGTCGTCTTTATGTACGACTATTTGCCGATACATTTTTTCAATGTCTCCATTGAATACGTATTTGAATATACGTCAGTTTAATATCAGAAGCATTAAATCTGGTTGGAGTGTGGGTCCCGTAAATAGGATATCATTTAGGGAATTTCCTGAACTAGTGGTTCTCGAAGCATTAAAAACAACTCTTACTTTTGTTGTTTTTTTGTCTGTCTTCACTACTGCGTGATGTGGCAGATAAAAGGAGTAGTATTTGCCGTTGACGATTTTCTCCCCTGGGCTTACTTCCTCCATGTGATCTAAATGGAGGTATTCTTCTAACACACCATCATATTCAGATTTGAGTTCGCCTTTTTTTAAGTAGGTTTCTTTCCATACTTAGAAACTGCTGAATTGCAGAGGTGCGAGAGTGACCTAAGGTGAGTGTGTTAGGAAATTGTTGCTTAAGTGGTAGTCGTACGACGTACCGACCATTTTCTGATCTAGTAGTTGTGGCTTTGTAAAAATCCTCACAATACTGATCTTCAGGGGTTGTGACTGATATGGGGGGGAGCTTTTCTAGTTCCCAAAATCTTCTCAATTTTGAATTGAGGTAATCATTTGAGACTTCCTCAACTTGAGTTGTCAATGTTGTAACTGGTTCCGCAACTAGTCCGCTTAGGACCCATCCGAAAAAAGTATTTTGCGCCAGAAGTGTTTTGGTAATTTTCTCAATACCTTCGAGAATAATTTGTGGTATGAGATCGCTGCCTAATAGGAGATCTATTTGAGCGGGAGTGTTGCAGTTGGGGTCTGCTAACTTAAGGTGTGAAACCTTTTGCCAATGCTTGCTATTTATATGATAGCTTGGTAGCATGTTGGTTAATTGCGATAAGACAATAGCTTCTGCTTGTATGCGCTTATCCGCTTTGGAGGAAAAGAGGGTAATGGGGCAGATTTTATTTGAGTTTTGAACAACTCTTCCGCCCATTCCCGTGATTTCAAAGTTGGCCAGTTTTGTTGGTAACTGTAGCCTGTTTTGTGCCCTAGACGCTATAAAGGATCGTTGTGATCCCTGGTCTATTAAGGCTCTGAGTTTAAACAGTTCTCCTCGGTGCTCGATGGAGACAACTGCTGTGGGTAAAAGTACCCTACTAAGATTTTCGCTATGTAGCGATTGGGTTTTTAACGCTTTTGAGCAGCATGGTGCTTCTTGGCAGTTTTCAGAATTTGCTGTGGCAACTAATCCTGTTGCTCGTTTAACGTTTGCATTGTTTGGGGGTGAGCTGGAAAAATGTGTTATATGTAACATTGAATGATGTCTTTTATGGCAGTAAACGCAATTAAATTTGCTTTCGCAACCTTTAAGCGTATGCGCATGTGACATACAATTGGTACATAATTTTTTCGGTCTTACGAAATTTTTTCGATCGCTAACATTCATTTTTTTGAATTTTTCGCATAATTTTAATTTGTGATCTCCTCTGCACAGTTCGCATGACGTTTGTTTATATTGTTTGGAAGAGAACGATTGATTTTTAAAAAGGTTTCTATTTGAATTATTGTGGCTATTGGCTTGGGGCTTGTGGAAGCTTCTATTGAAGTCTTGCTGAATACCTTTTGGTTTACTTGTATTTATTTTTTTGTCTACCCTTTCTGCGATTTCGTACTGGGTAGTGAGAAAATCTTTCATTTGTTGCCACGTTGGGCACTTTTTCCGTGATGAGAGCGATTGCTCCCACAATAATAAAGACTTTTCTGGTAATGCTGCGGTGCATATGTTTACCAGTATAGGGTCCCAGTTGTCTGTGGGAATGTTTTGGGTCGATAAAATCGACAAACAATTGGAAACAGTTGATTGAAGTTTGATAAATTCTTCACTGGTTTCCTTTTGAATTTTTGGCAAGTTCATTGGAATTGTTATCTGCTTATCGACCAATATTCGTTCATTCTCGTATCTTGCTTTTAAAGCTTCCCAAGCCATATTAAAATTGTCGTCATTTAATGCGAACTGTTTTTCTATGACGCCAGCCTGACCTTTCGTTTTGTATCGGAGGTGATACAATTTTTGTGCATTAGATAATTTTGGGTGGTTTTTGTAAACGGCTGTGAACATGTCCCGGAAGGACGGCCATTGTTCATAACCCCCATGAAAAATTTCTGTGTCACATGCGGGCACCTTCAGGTGGATGTCTGAACTCGCCTCTTGACTTTGTACTTGTGGCATCTCTACTCGCGGAAGTGGAGCAGGTGCAATTGCATTAATTAATTTTAGCTGATCTGAAATCATAGCTTTCGTCTCTTCGTACTGGTCTAAGCAGTTTTCATATTTGGAGTATGCTGAAGATATGAAATTTTCAGGTAGATCTGATTCGTCAGATTCTACGATTGCGTCATATGCCGCTTGGAGACGCGTCCAAAAATTGTCTAAATTATCTTTTTTGATTTCTAAGACCGATTCAGAATTGTTTTGAATCGGTGAGGATGAAAATCGAGTGCAGTATCGTATCAAACTGTCACTCTCAGCAACGAATTTTGTTTACGAAATGTCTTTACCCCTCTTTATTTTTGTAGCACCTTGCTTTGAGCGTGTAGCTTCAGCAGGTGTACATGGGCTCTTTTCATCTAAAACCATTTTTGGAACTTTTAGTGACTGTGTTGTTTTAGATTCCTTTGAGTCTGAACTCATTTAAAGATGTATAGAATGAATTAAAACATCTTAGTGAAAACTAGACTTGCAGATATTTAGAAAACGTGTAAAAAGTATACAAGTATATAGTATATAAAATGTTGAAAAGAAGACTCTTTTGTATGTAAGAGTTTCAAAAAATCAATAAAACCAATGGCTTTTTGATAAACCGAGATTTCGAAAAATATTTTCGTTTATATATGTATTTGTATATGTATATGAGTAGACGTGAACTCTTAAATAAATAAGAGTTTTGAACGAACTTGATATGACCGAAATGTTTAGACGTGAACACTTTTAAGTAAATAAGAGTTTTCCTAATTAAATAAAATATTACGCGTATACTGAATATCGCTTAAATTTGCTTTAATTATCTTTTGTTGACCGGAAATTATAATAAGTATTTTATTTTTCCGTGTATATTTCTTTTATATATATTTGATGTCCAAATTTCCTATAGGGTATACCTATAGGTGGATCTTTTATTTATTATGTGCTAATGAGCGCTCGTTTTAGAGATCACTGCACTTTGTACATATGCATGTATGTACATATGTATTACGCTTTGGTTTTTTTACACAATCCTGCTTGTTTTTGTTGTTCAAAAATCAAGGGGTATTGCGGAAATATGCCAATGTGGACTTTGAATATATTTTGTACGCAATCCAGCTTGGTTTTGTTAGACAAAAACCAAGGGGTATCGCGGAATATATGCCAATGTGGACTTTGAAGCAGTAAGCGTATCTACATATGCGACAATACCCTTACATATGTCCTAATTTTGTGTTTTATATAAAAATCCTTTTTATTATTTTTATTGTTGTATAATTTGTACCCAATGTCGATTGGTGTACTTCTTCCAGTAAATTTTTCAGAAAATTTTGTATATATGTATGCGCCCGTAAGTATAATATATATGTATATGCGTATATATAGTATGTATGTATATATGTTTGCGGTACGAATAAGCCACGAAAAGAGAATTACCCGACCGCAGGTAATTTTCTCAAACTCACGTGTTTGTTAGTATTTTGTATTGTAATTTGTATTACTCAGCAACATATACATATGTCTGTACATATGTAGGTATATATGTTCGCAGTGAGAAAAGGCCGCGAACAGAATATTTAATGCTATTCTGCTTTTAGAAAGTATGTATGTACGTATGTATACTAGTAATGAGCAGGTTATGCTGTTGTTATATTATAGAAATATACATATGTGACATATATGTATGTATGTATGGTTTAATTTGCATATACATATGTTTTTGTTTCTTGCTGGTGATTGCCGTAGCTTCTTTTTAAGCAATCCTGCTTATACTTGATTAAGTATAAGGGGTCTTGCGGGAATTTCTGTAAGTAAATACTTGAAACAAAATTTTTGTTATTGCTTTTGGGATAATTTTTGTGTTATAACACAACGATAAGCATTAGCGGCAATCACTAATCCGCTATAAACAGTACCAAACGGTTTTGTTAGCGGTTTTCGGTTTTTCCCGGAAAATGAACCGAGTACCGAAAACAGTTTGGTAACGGTTTTCACTACGTTTTTGGACCGGAAATTTGGTCAGAACTCTAATTTTACTTTTTGCAAATTCAACCATACATATATGTATATAGTATAAAAATTGAAAGGAAACGATACACTCACTTTGTTTTCCGCCAGGGGCTTTTGGGGATGATATGAGTGTACTTATGTATGTATGTGCCTGATGTGTGGGGCTTGTGCGTGTGCCCGGTGTGTGCCAGTGCTTGTGCTTTGCTTATGTTTGTTCCTGTCCTTGGTTTTCTTCCTTCTCCGGTCCTTTTGTTGTTGGAATGGTTGTGGTGATGTAGCTTGTATTGTGTCTGACTTCTTCCTTTTGTTTGTGGGTCACTATATTATCCGCTGATTTCCATTATGTGTATATATGTACACGTACATATATAGTAGGTGTAAATTATTATATTTTTTTTTTTTTGTTTGGTTCGTTGCCTCCAACGGTTGTTTGCCCGCACTGTGTCACACCAGTTTTATATGTTTTTTATATATGTATGTATATTCACCAACGTTTTTTTTTTTTTTTTTGCTTTTTGTTTGTAACACCGTTGTCTTTTTAATTTTAAACACTTTTTTAAATTTTGATTTTAAACACTTTTTTAATTTTAATTTTTAACACTTTTTTTTTTTTAATTTGGTGCGTTACCGTGACCGATTTTATGTTATATATGTATATTTTTTTATTTGTATTACAATCTTTTTTTTTTTCACAATCTGTTCACTATTTAAACTGTTGTCACTTTGACCACTGGTGCCGTCCGGTACGGCTTCGAAGGACCATAGATATTTCGATGATACCGTGTACCAATGTACTCACCCGTTGATTAGCGACGAAAAAGGTGCAAACAAAATGATGCGTATATGCGCGCGGATCGTAATAGAAAGGAGCTCGGCCGCCGTCCATCAGTCCCTTTTGTTCATTATGTGCGGTGTCCTCATGTGTGGTGTATATGGTGCAGGTGTGTTGAGTGTGAGGTGTGGATGTGAATATGATGCAGATGTGGAATGTGATGTGTGGATGATGTAGATGGTGTAGTCGTGTTGAGTGTGGTGTGTATGTGTGGGGTGTAGTTTTATTATATTAAGAGGGGGGTCAGGTGCTCATTTAGCCAAGCATAAATATGTAAAGTTGATATTTTAACGCAACTTGATATCGATTGCTTAATGTGGATGTACTAAAAAATCGATTCTACATCTTTATATAAGGTTTGTGAAATTGTTCCAAATACACTGTCGTTATGGATATACGAAAACTCTATGCCAACTTCAATAACTTTAAAACGGCTAATTAGCATAAACATGTAAAGTTCATATTTTTGCGCAACTTGATATCTATTGCTAAGTGTGGATGCACTAAAAAATCGAGACTACACCTTAAATTATTGTTGCGAAATTGTTCCAAATACACTGTCGTTATGAATATACGACAACTCTACGACAATTCCAATAACTTCAAAACGGCTAATTAGCAAAAATATGTAAAGTTCATATTTTTACGCAACTTGATATCGATTGCTTAATGTGGATGTACTAAACAATCGATTCTACATCTTAACATAAGATTGTGAAATTGTTCCAAATGCCCTATCTTTATGGCAATACAACTCTATGACAACTCCAATAACATCAAAATGGCTAATTAGCATATATATGTAAAGTTCATATTTTTACGCAACTTGATATCGATTGCTAAATATGTTTGATCCATTTACACTGTCATTATGGCTATACGACAACTCCATGACAATTCCAATAACTTCAAAACGGCTAATTAGCAAAAATATGTAAAGTTCATATTATTACGCAACCTTATTTCGATTGCTTAATGTGGATGTACTAAACAATCGATTCTACATCTTAATATAAGGATTGTGAAATTGTTCGAAATACCCGTTCGTAATGGATATACGACAACTCTATGACAACTTCTATAACTTTAAAACGGCTAATTAGCATAAACATGTAAAGTTCATATCTTTACGCAACTTTATATCGATTGCTAAATGTGTATGGACTAAAAAATCGGATCTACTCTTTAATATAAGATTGTGAAATTGTTCCAAATGCCCTATCTTTATGGCAGTACAACTCTATGACAACTCCAATAACATCGAAAAGGCTAATTAGCATATATATGTAAAGTTCATATTTTTACGCAACTTGATATCGATTGCTAAATATGTTTGTTCCATTTACACTGTCATTATGGCTATACGACAACTTTATAACAACTCCAATAACTTCAAAAGGGCTAATTAGCAAAAATATGTAAAGCTCATATTCTTACGCAACTTGATATCGATTTCTTAATGTGTATTTACAAAAAATCGATTTTACACCTTAATAAAAGATTGTGAAATTGTTCCAAATGCCCTATCTTTATGGCAATACAACTCTATGACAACTCCAATAACATCAAAACGGCTAATTAGCATAAATATGTAAAGTTCATATTTTTACGCAACTTGATACCGATTGCTAAATGTGTATGTACTAAAAAATCGATTTTACAGCTTAACAAAAATTTGTAAAATTTTAGCATTTGCACTGTCATTATGGCTATACGGCAACTCCAATAACATCAAAACAGCTAATTAGCATAAATATGTAAAGTTTATATTTTTATGCAACTTGATATCGATTGCTTAATGTGGATGTACTAAACAATCGATTCTACATCTTAACATAAGATTGTGAAATTGTTCCAAATGCCCTATCTTTATGGCAATACAACTCTATGACAACTCCAATAACATCAAATGGCTTATTAGCATATATATGTAAAGTTCATATTTTTACGCAACTTGATATCGATTGCCAAATATGTTTGTTCCATTTACACTGTCATTATGGCTATACAACAACTCTATAACAACTCCAATAACTTCAAAACGACTAGTTCGCATAAATATGTAAAGTTCATATTTTTACGTATGGACTAAATAATCGATTCTACTCCTTAATATACGATTGTGAAATTGTTCCAAATATACTGACTTTATGGCTATACGACAACTCCATTAACATCAAAATGGCTAATTAGCATAAATAAGAAATAATATACGATTTCGAAATTGCTCCAAATACACTATCGTTATGGCTTTACGACAACTCTATGACAATTCCAATAACATCAAAGCGTCTAATTAGCATAAATATGTAAAGTTTATATTTTTACGCAACTTGATGGCGATTGATAAATATGTATGTACTAAAAAATCGATTTTACACCTTAACAAAAATTTGTAAAATTTTAGCATTTGCACTGTCATTATGGCTATACGGCAACTCCAATAACATCAAAACGGCTAATTAGCATAAATATGTAAAGTTGATATTTTTACGCAACTTGGTATCGATTGCTAAATGTAATTGTTCCACTTACACTGTCATTATGGCTATACGACAACTCTATGACAACTCCAATAACATTAAGACATCTAATTGTCATAAATATGCAAAGTTCGTATTTGTATGCAACTTGATATCGATTGCTAAATCTGTAATTACTCAAAAGGCGATTTTACACCTAATTATAAGATTGTGAAATTGTTCCAAGTACACTGCCGTTATGGCTATACGACAACTCTATAGCAACTCCAATAACTTCAAAACGGCTAATTAGCAAAAATATGTAAAGCTCATATTCTTACGCAACTTGATATCGATTGCTTAATGTGTATGTACTAAAAAATCAAGTCCACACCTTAAATTATGGTAGTGAAATTGTTCCAAATACACCTTCATTATGGATATACGACAACTTTATGACAACTCCAATAACGTTAAAAGGCCTAATTAGCATAAATATGTAAAGTTCATATTTTTACGCATCTTGATATCGATTGCCAAATGTGCATGGACTAAAAAATCGATTCTACTCCTTAATATACGATTGTGAAATTGTTCCAAGTATACTGCCGTTATGGCTATACGACAACTCCATTAACATCAAAAAGGTTAATTAGCATAAATAATAAATAATATACGATTTCGAAATTGCTCCAAATACACTATCGTTATGGCTTTACGACAGCTCTATGACTACTCCAATAACTTCAAAACGGTTAATTAGCATAAATATGTAAAGTTGATTTTTTAACGCAACTTGATATCGATTGCTTAATGTATATGTACTAAAAAATCGATTCTGCACCTTAACATAAGATTGTGAGATTGTTCCAAATGCCCTATCGTTATGGCAATACAACTCTTTGACAACTCCAATAACATCAAAACGGCTAATTACCATAAATATGTAAAGTTGATATTTTTACGCACCTTTATATCGATTGCTAAATGTGTATTTACAAAAAGTCGATTTTACACCTTAATAAAAGATTGTGAATTTGTTCCAAATACACTGCCGTTATGGCTATACGACCACTCCAAAAACATCAAAAAGGCTAATTATCAAAAATATGGTAAGTTCATTATTTTACGCAGCTCGATGTCGATTGCTTAATGTATATCTACTAAAAAATCGATTATACACCTTAATATACGATTCTGAAATTGTTCCAAGTATACTGCCGTTATGGCTACACGACAACTCCATTAGCATCAAAAAGGCTAATTTGAATAAATAATAAATAATATAACTTCAAAACGGTTAACTAGCATAAATATGTAAAGTTCATATTTTTACGCAACTTGATATCGATTGCTTAATGTGGATGTACTAAACAATCGATTCTACATCTTAACATAAGATTGTGAAATTGTTCCAAACGCCCTGTCGTTATGGCAGTACAACTCTATGACAACTCCAATAATTTCGAAAGGGTTAATTAGCATAAGTATGTAAAGTTCATATTTTTACGCAACTTGATATCGATTGCTTAATGTGTATGTACCAAAAATCTATTTTCTCCCTTAATATAAGATTGTGAAATTGATCCAAATACACTGCCGTGATGGCTATACGACCACTACAAAAACATCAAAAAGGCTAGTTAGCATAAATATGTTAAGTTCATAATTTTACGCAACTCGATTGCTAAATGCGTATGTACTAAAAAATCGATTATACACCTTATTATAAAATTCTGAAATTGTTCCAAGTGTCCTATCTATATTGCAATACAACTCAATGACGACTTCAATAACATCAAAACGTCTAATTAGCATGAATATGTAAAATTCATATTTTAGCGCAACTTGATATCGATTTCTAAATGTGTATGTACTAAAAAATCGATTTTACACTTTAATAAAAGATTGTAAAATTTTTGCATATGCACTGTCAATATGGCTATGCGACAACTCTATGACAACTCCAATAACAGCAAAACGGCTAATTAGCAAAAATATGTAAATTTCGTATTCTTACGCAACTTAATGTCGATTGCTAAATGTGTATGTACTAAAAAATCGATTTTACACCTGAATTTAAGATTGCGAAATTGTTCCGAAAACACTGTCATTATGGATACACGACAACCCTACGACAATTCCAATAACTTCAAAACGGCTAATTAGCCAAAGTATATAAAGTTCATATCTTTACGCAACTTTATATCGATTGCTAAATGTGTATGGACTAAAAAATCGATTCTACTCCTTAATATGCGATTGTGAAATTATTCCAAGTATACTATCGTTATGGCTTTACGTCAACTCTATGACAACTCCAATAACTTCAAAACGGTTAATTAGCATAAATATGTAAAGTTGATATTTTAAAGCAACTTGATATCGATTGCTTAATGTGGATGTACTAAAAAATCGATTCTACATCTAATATAGGATTGTGATATTGTTCGAAATGCCCTATCTTTATGGCAATACAACTCTATGACAACTCCAATAACATCAAAACGGCTAATTAGCATAAATATGTAAAGTTCATATTTTTACGCAACTTGATATCGATTGCTAAATGTGTATGTACTAAAAAATCGAATTTACACCTTAACAAAAGATTGTGAAATTGTTCCAAATACCTTGTCATTATGGCTATACGACAACTCCAGGATCGATAACATCAAGACATATAATTATCATAAATATGCAAAGTTCATATTTTTACGCAACTTGATATCGATTGCTTAATATAACGGGTGATTTTTTTGAGGTTAGGATTTTCATGCATTAGTATTTGACAGATCACGTGGGATTTCAGACATGGTGTCAAAGAGAAAGATGCTCAGTATGCCTTGACATTTCATCATGAATAGACTTACTAACGAGCAACGCTTGCAAATCATTGAATTTTATTACCAAAATCAGTGTTCGGTTCGAAAATTTTTTATCGACAAATTTTGTTCAGCGATGAGGCTCATTTCTGGTTGAATGGCTACGTAAATAAGCAAAATTGCCGCATTTGGGGTGAAGAGCAACCAGAAGCCGTTCAAGAACTGCCCATGCATCCCGAAAAATGCACTGTTTGGTGTGGTTTGTACGCTGGTGGAATCATTGGACCGTATTTTTTCAAAGATGCTGTTGGACGCAACGTTACGGTGAATGGCGATCACTATCGTTCGATGCTAACAAACTTTTTGTTGCCAAAAATGGAAGAACTGAACTTGGTTGACATGTGGTTTCAACAAGATGGCGCTACATGCCACACAGCTCGCGATTCTATGGCCATTTTGAGGGAAAACTTCGGACAACAATTCATCTCAAGAAATGGACCCGTAAGTTGGCCACCAAGATCATGCGATTTAACGCCTTTAGACTATTTTTTGTGGGGCTACGTCAAGTCTAAAGTCTACAGAAATAAGCCAGCAACTATTCCAGCTTTGGAAGACAACATTTCCGAAGAAATTCGGGCTATTCCGGCCGAAATGCTCGAAAAAGTTGCCCAAAATTGGACTTTCTGAATGGACCACCTAAGACGCAGCCGCGGTCAACATTTAAATGAAATTATCTTCAAAAAGTAAATGTCATGAACCAATCTAACGTTTCAAATAAAGAACCGATGAGATTTTGCAAATTTTATGCGTTTTTTTTTTAAAAAAAGTTATCAAGCTCTTAAAAAATCACCCTTTATATGTACTAAAAAATAGATTTTACACGTTAACAAAAGATTGTAAAATTTTGCATATGCACTGTCATTATGGCTTTACGACAACTCTATAACAACTCCAATAACATCAAAACGGCTAATTAGCTTAAATATGAAAATTTCATATTTTTACGCAACTTGATATCGATTGCTAAATGTGTATGCACTAAAAAATCGATTTTACACCTGAATTTAAAATTGTGAAATTGTTCCGAATACACTGTCATTATGGCTATACGACAACACCAATAACATCAAAACGGCTTCATCTTCTTTACTGGCGTAGACACCGCCTACGCGATTATAGCCGAGTCAACAACAGCGCGCCAATCGTTTCTTCTCTTCGCTACGTGGCGCCAATTGGATATTCCAAGCGAGGCCAGGTCCTTCTCCACTTGGTCCTTCCACCGGAGTGGAGGTCTTCCTCTTCCTCTGCTTCCCGCGGCGGGTACTGTGTCGAATACTTTCAGAGCTGGAGTGTTTTCATCCATCCGGACAACATGACCTAGCCAGCGTAGCCGCTGTCTTTTTATTCGCTGAACTATGTCGATGTCGTCGTATATCTCGTACAGCTCATCGTTCCATCGGATGCGGTATTCGCCGTTGCCAACGCGCAAAGGACCATAAATCTTCCGCAGAACTTTTCTCTCGAAAACTCGCAACGTCGACTCATCGGTTGTTGTCATCGTCCAAGCCTCTGCACCATATAGCAGGACGGGAATTATGAGCGACTTATAGAGTTTGGTTTTTGTTCGTCGAGAGAGGACTTTACTTTTCAATTGCCTACTCAGTCCGAAGTAGCACCTGTTGGCAAGAGTAATCCTGCGTTGGATTTCTTGGCTGACATTGTTGGTGGTATTAATGCTGGTTCCTAAATAGACGAAATTATCTACAACTTCAAAGTTATGACTGTCAACAGTGACGTGAGTGCCAAGTCGCGAGTGCGACGACTGTTTGTTTGATGACAGGAGATATTTCGTCTTGCCCTCGTTCACTGCCAGACCCATTTGCGTTGCTTCCTTGTTCAGTCTGGAGAAAGCAGAACTAACGGCGCGGGTGTTGAGACCGATGATATCAATATCATCGGCATACGCCAGCAGCTGTCCACTCTTATAAAAGATTGTACCTGCTCGATTCAGCTCTGCAGCTCTAATAATTTTCTCCAGCAGCAGATTGAAAAAATCGCACGATAGGGAGTCGCCTTGTCTGAAACCTCGTTTGGTATCGAACGGCTCGGAGAGGTCCTTCCCGATCCTGACGGAGCTTTTCGTATTGCTCAACGTCAGTTTACACAGCCGTATTAGTTTTGCGGGGATACCAAATTCAGACATCGCGGCATAAAGGCAGCTCCTTTTCGTGCTGTCGAAAGCAGCTTTGAAATCGGCGAATAGGTGGTGAGTGTCGATTCTCCTTCCACGGGTCTTTTCCAAGATTTGGCGCATGGTGAATATCTGGTCGGTTGTTGATTTACCAGGTCTGAAGCCACACTGATAAGGTCCAATCAGTTTGTTGACGGTGGGCTTTAATCTTTCACACAATACGCTCGATAGAACCTTGTACGCGATGTTAAGGAGGCTAATCCCACGGTAGTTGGGTCCCCTTTTTTATGGATTGAGCATAGTACACTTAAATTCCAATCGTTGGGCATGCTCTCATCCGACCATATTTTGCAAAGAAGCTGATGCATGCTCCTTATCAGTTCTTCGCCGCCGTGTTTGAATAGCTCGGCCGGTAATCCGTCGGCCCCTGCCGCTTTGTTGTTCTTCAGGCGGGCAATTGCTATTCGAACTTCGTCATGGCCGGGCAGTGGAACGTCTGCTCCATCGTCATCGATTGGGGAATCGGGTTCGCCTTCTCCTGGTGCTATGTGTTCACTGCCATTCAGCAGGCTGGAGAAGTGTTCCCTCCATAATCTAAGTATGCTCTGGGCATCGGTAACTAGATCACCTTTGGGGCTTCTACAGGAGTATGCTCTGGTCTTGAAACCTTCTGTAAGCCGCCGCATTTTTTCGTAGAATTTTCGAGCATTACCCCTGTCGGCCAGCTTGCCAAGCTGCTCGTACTCACGCATTTCGGCCTCTTTCTTCTTCTGTCTGCAAATGCGTCTCGCTTCCCTCTTCAACTCTCGGTATCTATCCCATCGAGGTAGGCAGCCTGTTTTCTCTCCGCTGCGACACGGCACTCCTCGTCGTACCAGCTGTTCTTTTGCACTTTCCGAAAACCAATGGTTTCGGTTGCAGCTGTACGTAAGGAGTTTGAAATGCCGTCCCACAGTTCCCTTATACCGAGTTGTTGATGAGTGCTCTCAGAGAGCAGGAGTGCAAGCCGAGTAGAAAATCTTTCGGCTGTCTGTTGTGATTGCAGCTTCTCGACGTCGAACGTTCCTTGTGTTTGTTGGCGTGCGTTTTTTGCTGCACAGAGGCGGGTGCGAATTTTGGCTGCAACAATATAGTGGTCCGAGTTGATGTTAGGACCTCGGAGCGCACGCACATCTAAAACACTGGAGACGTGTCTTCCGTCTATCACAACATGATCGATCTGGTTGGTGGTTTTTCGATCCGGAGACAGCCAGGTAGCTTGATCTATCTTCTTATGCTGAAATCTAGTACTACAGATAACCATATTTTGGGCCCCGGCGAAGTCGATCAGCCTCAACCCATTTGGGGATGTTTCCTCGTGGATGCTGAATTTACCGACCGTAGTGCCAAAGATACCTTCTTTGTCCACCCTGGCGTTGAAGTCGCCAAGCACGATTTTAACATCGTGGCGGGGGCATCTCTCATAAGTGCGCTCCAAACACTCCTTTATATGGCCACTGTAGTAAATGTCACAAGGACCTACTCGTCTCTGTCCTTGTCCCGTCCATCGCATTTCTTGGACGGCGGTGATGTCAGCCTTTATCTTTACGAGGACATCTACCAGCTGGGCAGCGGCACCTTCCCAATTTAGGGACCGGACATTCCAGGTGCATGCCCTCAAATCATAGTCCTTGTTTCGTTTGCCGTGGTCGTCATCAAAAGGGGGGTCTCTCGTCCGAGGCTGTTTTTTTCTTTTCATTGGGGGTGTTTTTTACGTGGCGGGTCCCAAACCCAGCGCACAACCCTATGCAGGGGAAAAACGGCTAATTAGCATAAATATGTAAAGTTGATATTTTTACGCAACTTGGTATCGATTGCTTAATGTAATTGTTCCACTTACTCTGTCATTATGGCTAAACGACAACTCCAGGACAACTTCAATAACATCAAGATATCTAATTATCATAAATATGCAAAGTTCGTATTTGTACGCAACTTGATATCGATTGCTAAATCTGTAGTTACTCGAAAATCGATTTTACACCTAATTATAAGATTGTGAAATTGTTCCAAATGACAACTCCAATAACATCAAAACGGCTAATTAGCATAAGTTTGTGAAGTTTATATTTTTACGCAACTTGGTATCGAATGCTTAATGAAAATGTACTAAAAAATCGATGCAACGCCTTAATATAAGTTTATGAAATTGTTTCAAATGCACTGTCGTTATGGCTATACGACAACTCTATGACAACTGCAACAACTTCAAAACGGCTAATTAGCATAAGTTTGTAAAGTTTATATTTTTACGAAACTTGGTATCGATTGCCTAATGTAAATATACTAAAAAATCGATTCTACGTCTTAATATAAGATTGTGAAATTGTTCCAAATACACTGTCGTTATGGATATACGAAAACTCTATGACAACTTCAATAACTTTAAAACGGCTAATTAGCAAAGATATGTAAAGTTCATATTTTTACGCAACTTGATATCGATTGTTAAATGTGTATGTACTAAAAAATCGATTTTACACTTTAATAAAAGATTGTAAAATTTTTGCATATGCACTGTCAATATGGCTATGCGACAACTCTATGACAACTCCAATAACATCAAAACGGCTAGTTAGCATAAAAATCTTAAGATCATATTTTTACGCAACTTTAAATCGATTGCTTAATGTATATGTACTAAAAAATCGATTCTACACCTTAATATAAGATTGTGAAATTGTTCCAAATGCCCTATCTTTATGAAAATACAACTCTATGACAACTCCAATAACATCAAAACGGGTAATTAGCATAAATATGTAAAGCTCATATTTTTACGCAACTTGATATCGATTGCTAAATGTGTATGTGCTAAAAAATCGATTTTACGCCTTAACAAAAATTTGTAAAATTTTTGCATTTACACTGTCATTATGGCTATACGACAACTCTATTACAACTCCAATAACATTAAAACGGCTAATTAACTTAAATATGAAAATTTCATATTTTTACGCAACTTGATATCGATTGCTAAATGTAATTGTTCCACTTACTCTGTCATTATGGCTTTACGACAACTCCAGGACAACTCCAATAACATCAAGACATCTAATTATCATAAATATGCAAAAATATCGATTTTACACCTTAACAAAAATTTGTAAAATTTTTGCATTTGCACTGTCATTATGGCTATACGACAACTCTATGACAACTCCAATAACATCAAAACGGCTAAGTAGCTTAAATATGAAAATTTCATATTTTTACGCAACTTGATATCGATTGCTAAATGTGTATGCACTAAAAAATCGATTTTACACCTGAATTTAAGATTGTGAAATTGTTCCGAATACACTGTCATTATGGCTATACGACAACTCCAATAACATCAAAACGGCAAATTAGCATAAATATGTAAAGTTGACATTTTTACGCAACTTGGTATCGATTGCTAAATGTAATTGTTCCACTTACTCTGTCATTATGGCTATACGACAACTCCAATAACATCAAGATATCTAATTATCATAAACATGCAAAGTTCGTATTTGTACGCAACTTGATATCGATAGCTAAATCTGTAATTACTCGAAAATCGATTTTACACCTAATTGTTCCAAATGACAACTCCGATAACATCAAAAAGGCTAATTAGCATAAATATGTAAAGTTTATATTTTTACGCAACTTGATATCGATTTCTAAATATGTGTTCAAAATTGAACATGTTCGTTGCTGCCCAAGCACGGACAACAATATTATATTTAAACCTTTTATATATTTCAATGTTAAATAAGATAAGAAATAATCTAGCTATTGGAATCATACAGTCCACTATTAATAGATATCTATGAACATACGTACAAAAAAATACATAAAAATATATGCATTGATATGCAGCATACATACATATGTATAGACATAATGCATTTACATGCAATGCACATCTACGAGTAATAATAATAAAAATGCATGGGACAAAAATCATAAATATACAGCAGAGATAACATTAAACACACACACGCACACTTACAATAAATTATACACTTGAAATCAACCCCATGTCAAGCAGCAATAAAAAATATGCTGCAATACATAAAAACATACACACATACAAATATATTTAGTTATTTAAGATAGTTTTAGAAATTGTATATAAGCCAGAAAAATACAAAATAAAAATCAGAATGAATATATTCGCACTTGACAAAAGACTTTTTTTCAAATCCCCCCACCAGCGGTAAGGTAGACAAAAATCTTTGTTGAGTTATAAGCAATATGTATGTACTAAAAAATTGATTTTACACTTCAATAAAAGATTGTACATTTTTTGCATATGTACTGTCATTATGGCTATGCGACAACTATATGACAACTCCAATAACATCAAAACGGCTAGTTAGCATAAAAATCTTAAGATCATATTTTTACGCAACTTTAAATCGATTGCTTAATGTATATGTACTAAAAAATCGATTCTACACCTTAATATAAGATTGTGAAATTGTTCCAAATGCCCTATCTTTATGAAAATACAACTCTATGACAACTCCAATAACATCAAAACGGGTAATTAGCATAAATATGTAAAGCTCATATTTTTACGCAACTTGATATCGATTGTTTAATGTGGATGTACTAAACAATCGATTCTACATCTTAATATAAGGTTTGTGAAATTGTTCCAAATACACGTTCGTAATGGATATACGACAACTCTATGACAACTTCCATAAATTTAAAACGGCTAATTAGCATAAGCATGTAAAGTGCATATTTTTACGCAACTTGATATCGATTGCTAAATGTGTTTGTTCCATTTACACTGTCATTATGGCTATACGACAACCCTATGACAATTCCAATAACTTCAAAACGGCTAATTAGCAAAAATATGTAAAGTTCATATTTTTACGCAACTTGATATCGATTGTTTAATGTGGATGTACTAAACAATCGATTCTACATCTTAATATAAGATTGCGAAATTGTTCCAAATGCCCTATCTTTAGGGCAGTACAACTCTATGACAACTCCAATAACATCAAAACGGCTAATTAGAATAAATATGTAAAGTTGATATTTTTACGCAATTTGGTATCGATTGCTTAATGTGGATGTACTAAACAATCGATTCTACATCTTAATATAAGATTGGGAAATGGTTCCAAATGCCCTATCTTTATGGCAATACAACTCTATGACAACTCCAATAACATCAGAACGGCTAATAGAATAAATATGTAAAGTGCATATTTTTACGCAACTTGATATCGATTGCTAAATGTGTTTGTTCCATTTACACTGTCATTATGGCTATACGACAACTCTATGACAATTCCAATAACTTCAAAATGGCTAATTAGCAAAAATATGTAAAGTTCATATTTTTACGCAACTTGATATCGATTGTTTAATGTGGATGTACTAAACAATCGATTCTACATCTTAATATAAGGTTTGTGAAATTGTTCCAAATACACGTTCGTAATGGATATACGACAACTCTATGACAACTTCAATAAATTTAAAACGGCTAATTAGCATAAGCATGTAAAGTTCATATTTTTACGCATCGTGATATCGATTGCTAAATGTGTATGGACTAAAAAATCGATTCTACTCCTTAATATACGATTGTAAAATTGTTCCAAGTATACTGCCGTTATGGCTATACGACCACTCCATTAACATCAAAAAGGCTAATTAGCCTAAATAATAAATAATATACGATTTCGAAATTGCTCCAAATATACTATCGTTATGGCTTTACGACAACTTTATGACAACTCCAATAACTTCAAAACGGTTAATTAGCATAAATATGTACTTACACCTTAACAAAAGATTGTAGAATTTTTGCATATGCACTGTCATTATGATTATACGACAGCTCTATGACAACTCCAATAACATCAAAAAGGCTAATTAGCATAAATATGTAACGTTAGTACTTTTACGCAACTTGGTATCGATTGCTTAACCCATTTACAGCCATTGGTCGATTTATCGACCAGCAAATTTGAAAAATCACCAAGTCGAAAATGAACGAGATCTGCGTGAAATCAATAATTTTATGCGATTTTGCAACTTTCTGAATCCGTGGCTAAACGGCTCAATGTAACAATCTCAAAAAATGTTAAGCATCGAGAGTTTTTTTATTATAATCAAAATAAAAAGTTGAAATGAAATCAATGCGGTGGATCTAGGTGCGGCCGAAAATGGGTTAATGCATATGTACTAAAAATCGATTCCACACTTTAATATAAGTTTGCGAAATTCTTTCAAATACACTGTCGTTTTGGCTATACGACATCTCTATGACAACTCCAATATCTTCAAAACGGCTAATTAGAATAAGTTTGTAAAGTTTATATTTGCACGCAACTTTGTATCGATTGCTTAATGTATATGTATATACTAAAAAATTGATAGTACACCTTAATATAAGATTGTGAAATTGTTTCAAATACACTCTCGTTATGGCTATACAACAACTCTATGACAACTGCAATAACTTCAAAACAGCTAATTAGCATAAGTTTATAAAGTTTATATTTTTACGCAACTTGGTATTGATTGCCTAATGTATATGTACTAAAAAATCGATAGCACACCTTAATATAAGATTGTGAAATTGTTTCAAATATATTGTCGTTGTGGCTATACAACAACTCTATGACAACTCAAATATCTTCAGAACGGCTAATTAGCATAAGTTTGTAAAGTTAGTACTTTTACGCAACTTGGTATCGATTGCTTAATGCATATGTACTAAAAATCGATTCCACACTTTAATGTAAGTTTGCGAAATTCTTTCAAATACACTGTCGTTTTGACTATACGACATCTCTATGACAACTCCAATATCTTCAAAACGGCTAATTAGAATAAGTTTGTAAAGTTTATATTTGCATGCAACTTTGTATCGATTGCTTAATGTATATGTATATACTAAAAAATTGATAGTACACCTTAATATAAGATTGTGAAATTTTTTCAAATACACTGTCGTTATGGCTATACGACAGCCCTATGACAACTGCAATAACTCCAAAACGGCTAATTAGCCTAAGTATGTAAAGTTTATATTATCACGCAACTTGGTATTGATTGCCTAATGCATATGTACTAAAAAATCGATTCCACACTTTAATATAAGATGGTGAAATTCTTTCAAATACACTGTCGTTATGGCTATACGACAACTCTAAGACAACTCCAATAACTTCAAATTGGCTAATTAGCATAAGTTTGTAAAGTTAATACTTTTACATTAGTACATAGCTCGAGGTGTACTGCTTTTTTCGTAAAACAGACAAAGACAGCCACGTAGCCTTTCATCAGTGTGAGAGACCTTAGCATGGACGCCTCTATTTGAAAACGCCCACCAAAATCGACACCTGTGATGGTGAAGGGCAGAGCAAAGTTGCAGCGTTCCGGTGGAAGTGCTGCCATAATCTGTGTTCGCATCATTTGTTTATGCATAGTTCAGATCTTGCACGAAAAAATGCATTTCTTTATCTTTGGCTTGAGTCTTGGAATATCAATCTCTTGGCTGACTATTTGTTGCATGAGGCGGTGTTCTGCGTGTAATAATAGTACGTGGACATAATTGAGATATAATGTGGCAAGTTGGGATGACGTTCGTTATACGTTAGGCTTGAATTGACAAGCCGAACATTTGCCCGAAGTAGACCCTTCGTATCTATGAATGGGTTTAGTACTAGGAGTGAACTCTTTTTATCGATCGGCTTCGATTCTCTCAGTACTGATATCTCTTGGCTGAAGTAGCGCGCTTGAGTAGATGCGATGAGAGCTACCTTTGCTCTTTGTAAGTCTAGGTGCGTCACTGTATCGCTTTGGGGATTTACTGTGCGTATTCCCTTAATTCTAAGCTTGAGTCGCTCTATGAATTTGAGCATGTAAGCGATTACCCTGAGGGCTCGGGGGTAAGATGAAAATCTCTCAAACATGTCAGTATCATCCAATGTTATGTGAAAGGAGTCGATCTTTCGACTTTCTGGGGCAATAATATTGCGCATGGGCGATTGCGGCCAAGAATCGGGAGATTCTGTTAACCATCGGGGGCCATTCCACCAGGGGGTGGTGGTGGCAAGGTGCAGAGGTTTGCACCCTCTTGTACCTAGATCTGCAGGATTGTCAGCAATGGCTACGTGTCGCCAAGTGGTTGATCCCACTAGGTCAAGAATTTGAGACGTTCGATTGGAGATATACGTCTTCCATGCATGTGGTGGTTTTTCCAACCAGGCTAATACAATCTCGGAATCGGACCAGAGATATAATTTATTTTTTGCCATATTCAGTTGCGTTTGCACTATGGATGCTAGTTTGGCAAGTAGTAGTGCACTACATAGTTCTAGTCGTGGTAGACTTATGGTTTTTAGAGGAGCTACTTTTGCTTTTGCAACTAGTAAGTGGCTTGTGGTCGCCTTGTCGCTTTGTGTGGGAACATATATAGTGGCGCAATACGCCTTTTCAGAGGCATAACAAAAGCCGTGTAGTTCGACTTTGTGCTCTGGGACATAATTTACCCATCGTGGGATTTGTATTTGTGTGATATCGTTTAGATTGCTCGCGAACTGGGACCACTTTTCTAAACGAAGTAGTTTTATATGCTCGTCTCAGTCGGTACCATCTAGCCATAATTCTTGTATCAGAATTTTGGCTTGTATCATAATTGGCGATAGCCATCCTGCGGGGTCAAAAAGTTTTGCCACAGAGGAGCGAATTTGGCGTTTTGTAATGGCGGATTGTGCGGAAATGAACTCAGTCGTGTATGAAAACTGGTCCGATATCGCATTCCATTGGATGACCAGAGTTTTTGTTGTACTTTCCTTTTCGAAAATAAGGAAATTAGTGTCCAACAAATTTTCTTTTGGTATATTTTTTAATATAGTTGGGTGATTCGCCGTAATCTTCTTTAATGGAAACCCTGCGGATTTGAGGGCTTGGATTATTTGTGATAATGCTTCGTATGCGTGTGGAAGACTGTGACTTCCAGACAGAATATCGTCTACATACGTTTGTGTTTTCAACACCTGGGTCGCCAGAGGAAATTCTGACTTGGTGTTTTCAGCCAATTCATGGAGTGTTCGAATGGCTAAGTATGGGGCACAGTTAACGCCAAAGGTCACTGTTTTTAGCTTGAAGTCGCGTAGTGGACTATTGGGGGATTTTTGGAAAATAATTCGCTGAAAATCGTGATCGTCTTTATGTACGACTATTTGTCTATACATTTTTTCACCGTCCCCGTTGAATACGTATTTGAATATACGCCAGTTTAGATAAATCAGGTTGGAGCGTGGGTCACGTAAACAGGATATCGTTTAGGGAATTCCCGGAGCTAGTGGATCTTGAGGCGTTGAAGACAACTCTTACTTTAGTTGTTTTTTTATCTGGTTTTACTACTGTGTGATGTGGCAAGTAAAATGAGTAGTATTTGCCATTGATGATTTTTTCGCATGGGCTTACTTCCTCTATGTGATCTAAATGGAGGTATTCTTCCAACACACCATCATATTCTGGTTTTAATTCAACTTTTTTAAGTAGGTTTCTTTCCATACTTTGAAACTGCTGTATTGCAGAGGTGCGAGAGTGACCTAAGGCGATTGTGTTGGGAAATTGTTGTTTTAGTGGTAGTCGCACGACATACCGACCATTATCTTCAAAGTTGGCTTGCCTTGTTGGCAGATTTAGCCTATTTTGTGCCCTAGACGCTATGAAAGATCGTTGTGTTGTGTATTAGGGCTCTGAGCTTAAACAGTTCTCCTCGATGTTCGATGGAGACGACTGCTGTGGCTAGTAGTACCCTACTTTGGTTTTCGCTGTGTAGCGCTTGAGTTTTTAATGCCTTTGAGCAGCATGGTGCTTCTTAGCAATTGTGTGGATTTGGCACCTCGGGATTTGTTGTTGCAACTAAACCCGTGGCTCTTTTGATATTTGCGCTATTTGGGGGTAAGCTGGAAAAATTATTTATATAAAGCATCGAATGGTGTCGTTTATGACAATAGACGCAGTTAAATTTGCTTTCGCACTCTTTGAGTGTATGCGCATGTGACAAACAGTTTGTACAAAGTCTTTTAGTTTTTACGAAATTGTTGCGGTCGATAATATTCAATTTTTTAAATCTCTCGCAAGATTTGAGCTTATGCCCTCCTGTACATAGTTCGCTTGATCTATATTTATTCTGTTCAGATG
Source organism: Bactrocera dorsalis (assembly GCF_023373825.1). NCBI lineage: Eukaryota > Metazoa > Arthropoda > Insecta > Diptera > Tephritidae > Bactrocera > Bactrocera dorsalis. Next base: position 69,029,703 of record NC_064304.1, on the reverse strand, counting down.
AGAACGATCGCGTTTTGAAGAAGCTTCTATTTAAATTGTTGTTGCTATTGACTTGGGGCTTGTGGAAGCTTCTATTGAAGTCTTGCTGATTACCTTTTGGTTTACTTGTATTTATTTTTTTGTCTACCCTTTCTGCGATTTCGTACTGGGTAGTGAGAAAATCTTTCATTTGTTGCCACGTTGGTCATTTTTTACGTGATGAGAGCGATTGCTCCCACAATAATAAAGACTTTTCTGGTAATGCTGCTGCGCATATATTTACCAGTATAGGGTCCCAGTTGCCTGTGGGAATGTTTTGGGTCGATAAAATCGACAAACAATTGGAAACAGTCGATTGAAGTTTGATAAATTCTTCACTGGTTTCCTTTTGAATTTTTGGCAAGTTCATTAGAATTGTTATCTGCTTATCGACCAATATTCGTTCATTCTCGTATCTTGATTTTAAAGCTTCCCAAGCCATATTAAAATTGTCGTCATTTAATGCGAACTGTTTTTCTATGACGCCAGCCTGACCTTTCGTTTTGTATCGGAGGTGATACAATTTTTTTTGCATTAGATAATTTTGGGTGGTTTATGTAAACGGCTGTGAACATGTCCCGGAAGGACGGCCATTGTTCATAACCCCCATGAAAAATTTCTGTGTCACATGCGGGCACCTTGAGGTGGATGCCTGAACTTGCCTCTTGACTTTGTACTTGTGGCAGCTCTACTCGCGGAAGTGGAGTAGGTGCAATTGCTTTAATTAGTTTTAGTTGATCAGTAATCATTGCTTTCGTTTCTTCAAATTGGTCTAAGCAATTTTCATATTTGGCGTAAGCCGAGGATTTGAAATTTTCTGGTAGATCTGAGTCATCAGATTCTACTATTGCGTCATAAGAAGCTTGGAGACGTATCCAAAAATTGTCCAGATTTTCTTTTTTGATTTCTAATGCCGATTCAGAATTATCTTGAATTGGCGAAGATGAAAATCGAGTGCAGTATTTTATAAAACTGTCACTCTCACAAATAAATTTACTGTATATAATGTCTTTCCCCCTTTTTTGTTTTGTAACACCTTGCTTTGAGCGTGTAGCTTCTGCAGGTGTACATGGACTTTTTTCGTCCGAAATCATTTTTGGAACTTCAGTAGTTGTGAAGATTTAGATTGTTTGGAATCTGCGTTCATTTAGAACAAGTAAATTAACGAAATATTTTATTTTCCAATGCAAAGTGATTGACTTTAGATATTGAGTTTTAATTGCTGATTGCAAAGCGAAGTCTCTTGTAAATCTATATAAATAAAAATGAATCGCCAAAATGTATGTACGCGCATCACTTTCATACGACTGAACCAAATTTGATAATTCTTTTTTTAAAATGTACGTTGAGGTTCAGAGATGGTTTATGCGGAGAAAAAAACTCGAAAAATTCCCGGAAAATCCCTAAAAAATGGCCTTTTTATTTTTCCCATAGAAGCGAATGAATGTTTGTTTATTAGCAACGCTAAGGGAACGACTGAACCAATCTTGATGAAATTTGCAGAGAATGTTCTGCGTGGATTGGGGAAGGTTTAGAAATAAAAAAACCTATATGCTTTTCTTGAGGAAAAGTTGGAAAATTGGACAATACCAAAAAGTTAATTTTTTCCATACAAATTTTTTCATCAAATTTTTTTGTTTTGTTTTTCAATTATTTAAATCGTTCAAATTTGGCGTTTGCTTCAAAAATTTTTGAAAATTATTCAGTGAAAATGTTATGTGTGTTGCAAACAAAGTGATCAATTACAGATTGAAATTTGTTACGATGCCATGAAGAGGTCGCGCTAATATCGGTCGGCGTTCTTTTTGGCATCAATATACATTAGCAGCCCAAGACACATGAACGAGTACTCCCAGGATGCGTTGACATACGTGCAGTATTATGGGTCGCGTTCAATCAGAAAGCGATCGTCACGATGTCACAGCAAGACTTTTCAACAGCCTCGATGGACATTATCTTGATGCAACGCATATATGGTGCTGTTAGATGCTAGATGTGGCAAAAGAGAGGTTTGCCGCTCGCACACATTCTTCTTTGGATGGTGGAAGGTGGTTACACCAGATCAAATTGATGAAATCATTCAATAATGCGGCAATTCCTGATGCAAAGAAAGATCCAGTATTATACGAAGTGATGAAAACCAATAAGGTTCATGGACCTTGCGGACACCACAACCCCACTTCGGTTTAAATGTCTGTCAATAAATGCACGAAACAGTATCCACGTACTTTTCTTTCGGAAACACAAACTAGAAATGATGGATATTCACTCTATCGGCGTCGCTCACCAGACGACAATGGCAGAACATTTAGCATTCAATTTAGAGGCGTGAGTATCGAAGTTGACAACACATGGATCGTACCATATTCGCCACCGTTGTCTAATTCACATTCAAAAGTCATGTCAATGTTGAGTATTGCAGTTTGGTGTAATCTATAAAATACGTTTGCAAGTACGTCACCAAAGGAAGCAACATGCCGATTATTGGTCTTGAACGATACGGTCGATACGTGACTTGCACTAAAGCGCTTTGTAGGATATTTACTTTTGCAATTCATGAACGTTTTCCGACTGTTGTGCGTCTCGCAGTTAATTTGGAGAATGGCAAAAGGTGTATTTCCACCCAGAGAATACACTATAGCCAGTGGAAACATCGCCAGCAACAAAATTAACATTGTCGAGTTTTTTCTCAACTTTCGTCAGTGATCCGTTTGTGAGAACATTGCTCTATTCGAAAATACCTTGATATTATACATGGAATGTATCGTCGAATAGTTACGCAAAAAGCAAAGCAAACCAGTAGATTGACATCCAGGTGTCTTATCAACTAATGCATTAGGACGAATTTACACAATCCCCCCGAAAAACGACGATTGTTTCTACCTTCGGTTGCTATTGATTAATGTACGCGGTTCAACTTTATTTGAGTCATTGCTTACTGTGAATGGTATATGGGCAAGTTTTGGAGAAGTAAGCCAGCAATTACAAATGCTGGAACACGCTAATCACTGGAATGAAAATGAAGTTCGCAATGAAGACGACGCCAGTGGTATTTCTAAATTCTTTGGACAGGCTTGGTATGCCACCGCATCATTTGCGTCTCAAAGTAGGAACCCGTCTGATTGTGACGCACCTATCGAATACAAGGGGACAGAATGCTTGATCCTATGAATTCCTTTGAGTTCTAACGATTTGCCATTTCAGTTCAAACGTATTCTGTTTCCAGTGAAAATTGAATTTGAGATGACAATCAATAGGACCCAAAGATAGTCGCATAGTGTGAGACACAATTTTGGAAATGCTATGTTTTTCACACGGCCGTAGCCTGTTCACGAGTTGGAAAACCATCTTTTCTGTACACCGGAACAGAAACCGAAAAATGTTGTTTATAAAGCTGCGTTACATTGAAAAAAAAAAAAAATGAAATGATAAATTTAACTTTCTTTTCATTTCAAACTACATAATTTCACGCAGGGCAACGGCTGCGGCGTCAGCTAGTATATTAATAAAAAAATAAAATGTTTTGTTTTATTTTATTTTGTTGATCGGATTAAATTAGATAACGCGTTTCGTTTTAATTAATCTCGAAACAAGTATAAAAGTATTACCGAATTTATGTATTATTATATATTTGTTGTTATACGGTATACCTATAGATGAAACCGTTTATATGTACTTGCAACTGAGTGCTCGTATAAGAGATCAGTGCTTTTTGTATGTATATAACCAATCCTGCTTGTTTTTGCTTATCAAAGAACAAGGGGTATTGCCGAAAATGTGCCAATTTAGACTTTGAACATGTAAATGAAATTGTTCGTAATATGTAATTATTGTTACAATTATATAAATGTATATTTTAATCTTTTATACTTTTTCTACCGAACCGTTTAATAAGTATATAATATTTTGAGGTATTTTTTTTCATTGAGTTATAAAATTAATAAGAAATAAAGAATTTTTCCAAAAATAGTCAAATTTCAACCGTTAATATCTTTTAAACGGTTGGGCTTACGAAAAAATCATAAGAGACCATATTTTAGAGCATTCAATTTCCTACAAAACCTAATTAATAAGATATTTTTTCAAGTATTTGGAAGCGAGATATAAATTTTTCTATCAGATAATAAGAAAAAATAGAAAACCGTTAGGCGGAGGACCTTCCCGTTACAATTAAAAACTCATATTTGGAGAGGCTTTCTTAGAGGTGTCTAGGAACCTATTTTTGCGAGTACCAATTGAAAAAAAAAAAAAATTTTGAATCACCCTAATATATATATATTTTCTCTATGTTTGTATGTATTTATGTAATTTCACTTTCTTTTTTTTTTAATTTTATTTTCTCTTTTTTTCTTCTTTTTCTTCGTCACTATGTTTGTGTGTATATATGTAGTTTCACTGCTTCACTTTTCACTTGCATTGCACTTGCACACTTTTGTGTGTCACCAATTTATGTTTAATATTTTCAGGATTTTTTTTCTTCAAAATTTGCTTATTTTTTCACAATAGGGCCATTCAGGACGGCTCGAAGGACCATATATAAATACCACTTACTTCTTCACTTACTCCAGAAAGAAGGATTCAGAACGCAATATTTTATGCGAAAAGAGATTACAATTTTATTGATGATTGTTTAGTGTTACAATAAACTCTCCCTGGCCGGATACTAGTGGAGGCTCGACAATGTATGTATGTATGTAAGAAAAAAATTGATGTATTCCCTGGTCGGACACCTACAACCTCCGTTGATGAAATGATAAAGTAAAAAAACTCGAAAATAATATCGGTTGAACTGTACGCGCCGAAGATCACCAGACGTAAAAAGATGCTTGAGCTCCTTGCCGAAAATACGGAGAAAAAATGCCAAAAAAGATGGTTGATCTGCTTGCCGCTTTCCGAAAATACGAAAAAATGTAGCACGTTCGCCGATGTTTTTTGATCGAAATTCGTGATCGAAGTGGACGTTCACTTCCAGGACGAAGCTTTTTGCTCATTGGGCGGTGGTGGATTAGCAGCTGCGTGTATTGGTGTGTGCGTGTGGTGTTTTCTGCTGCTTCCAATGGATGTGTGGTGTGTGGGAAATCTGCTGTCTTCAGGTGTGGTGTATGTGTCAGTGTTGGTTGAGAGTGGTGTGCTGTGTGGTGTAGTGGCGCGTGAGGGAGGGAAGCTTAACTCATTTAGCCACTTGCCAACAGGTGCTACTTCGGACTGAGTAGGCAATTGTAAAGTAAAGTCCTCTCTAGACGAACAAAAGCCAAACTCTATAAGTCGCTCAAAATTCCCGTCCTGCTATATGGTGCAGAGGCTTGGACGATGACAACAACCGATGAGTCGACCTTGTGAATTTTTGAGAGAAAAGTTCTGCGAAAGATTTATGGTCCTCTGCGCGTTGGCCACGGTGAATACCGCATTCAATGGAACGATGAGCTGTACGAGATATACGACGACATTGACATAGTTCAACGAATTAAAAGACAGCGGCTACGCTGGCTAGGTCATGTTGTCCGGATGGATGAAAACACTCCAGCTCTGAAAGTATTCGACGCAGTACCCGCCGCGGGAAGCAGAGGAAGAGGAAGACCTCTACTCCGTTGGAAGGACCAAGTGGAGAAGGACCTGGCTGCGCTTGAAATATCCAATTGGCGTAACGTAGCGAAGAGAAGAAACGACTGGCGCGCTGTTGTTGACTCGGCTATAATCGCGTAAGCGGTGTCTACGATAGTAAAGAAGAAGATGAACTTGGTGTCGATTGCTTAATGTATATGTATATACTAAAAAATCGATAGTACACCTTAATATAAGATTGTGAAATTGTTTCAAATACATTGTCATTGTCGTTATGGCTATACAACAACTCTATGACAACTCCAATAACTTCAAAACGGCTAATTAACATGAGTATGTAAAGATAATACTTTTTCGCAACTTGGTCTCGATTGCTTAATGTATATGTACCAAAAAGTCGATTCTACACTTTAATATAAGATTGTGAAATTGTTTCAAATACACTGTCGTTATGGCTATACGACAACTCTAAGACAACTGCAATAACTTCAAAACGGCTAATTAGCATAAGTTTGTGAAGTTTATATTTTTACGCAACTTGGTATCGAATGCTTAATGAAAATGTACTAAAAAATCGATGCAACGCCTTAATATAAGTTTATGAAATTGTTTCAAATGCACTGTCGTTATGGCTATACGACAACTCTATGACAACTGCAACAACTTCAAAACGGCTAATTAGCATAAGTTTGTAAAGTTTATATTTTTACGAAACTTGGTATCGATTGCCTAATGTAAATATACTAAAAAATCGACGCTACGCCTTAATATAAGATTGTGAAATTGTTTCAAATGCACTGTCGTTATGGCTATGCGACAACTCTATGACAACTCCAATATCTTCAAAACGGCTAATTAGCATAAGTTTGTAAAGTTTATATTTTTACCCAACTTGGTATCGACTGCTCAATGTAAATGTACTACAAAATCGACAATACACCTTAATATAAAACTAGCTGACCCCGCAGCCGTTGTCCTGCGTGAAATTATGTGTTTTGAAATGAAAAGACAAAAATTCATATTTTATTGATAATCATTTATTTGCTATTTGTCTACATTTTTCTTCAATGTAACGCAGCTTGATAAACACAATTTTTTGGTTTTCCAACTCTTATCGTATGTCTGGCCGTGTGAAAAACATAGCATGTATGCCACCCACTATGCGACTATTCTGTTGATCGTCATTTTAAATTCAATTTTCACTGGAAACGGAATTCTTTTGAACTGAAATGTCAAATCGTTAGAACTCAAAAGAAATCCGTAGAATCAAGCATTCTGCCCCTTATATTTGATAGGTGCGTCACAATTGCGATGATGCGGTGGCATACCAGGCCTCTCCAAAGAATTTAGAAATTCCACTGGTAATTCACGGTGTCGTCTTCATTGTCAAGACGATCGATCGATTTGTATGGCCGCAAGTCTCCTGGAATTTGACTTTGAATTTTCCAGTTTCAGTCAACAACATAGGTATTTGTGGCAGCTAAGATTGCCCGTACACTCAAGGAATCGTACTTACGACAGTTTGGCCAATGTTTGTATAAGCATTCGGGATGAGTCCATCTTTTGTGAAAACGGCATATCGGATTGATATCAGACCAGGGGAAGTATCAACCAGTATTGACCCATTTCCAACTCCTAGCGTATGCAATGTAAAATGTCTTCGGCAATGTAATTTTTGGTCGTATCCCATAACGCGGATTTGAAGGCTGATATTCGCGAAATGTGTGCGAACTTCAGTGGCATTCGAAGTAGCCATCGCATCGTCTTTCGTTTGATTCCAGTGATCATCATATTCCAGCAATTGTAATTGCTGGCTTGCTTCTCAAAAAGTTGCATACACCGTACTATTCACGTACATTAATCAATAGCAACCGAAGGTAGAAGCAATCGTCGTTTTTCGTGTGGATTGTGTAAGTTCGTTCTAATGCATTAGTTGAGAACACACCCGGATGTCCATCTACTGGATGACCCTGCTTTCTGCATAACTATGGCCGACTTCCTAAACGCAAGTTGCGATGCATAACTCGAAAAAATGCGTATGAAATGCAAAGCTGATTTTCAACGCAACTCTGCGTTGCAAATAAATGCTTTGCATATAAATGACGTTTAGGAACGTCATCATAAAACTCATACATAAAACATATGTCAAATAATGACTGTTATTACAAATAACGAAATTTTGAGTTAATATGGACGAGAGAAGAAATTATTCATTAATTTTATTAGCAAATGCTGAAGAATTAGCTTTAGCTAATTCTTCAAATATTAAGTTAATAAAAAAACGAATTGAAAAGAAAAAAAAGAAGCGGCAGTTTTTATTAAGGACTTTGAATTTAACGAGAAGAAAGGTGGTGAAAAATAAAAATTTTTGTGGATCTATTGTATTGATGGAAGACGATATATTTTATTCCCATTTTCGGATGCGAAGAAGCTCGTTCAAGGTAAGTACACAATTGAATTTCAAATATGGATAACATAAAACGTGTTCGCTGCAATTTCAGAGGCTGATGACTATGCTACAACCAATGTGGACCGAATCATCAACAGGTCGTACTGCAGTTTCCATGGAAAAGGCATTGTATTTGACAATTTGGAAGCTTGCCAATAATACATCATTTCGACAAATTAGTGACAGATTTGATGTAGGAATGGGCGCCACTTATAGAGCATTTATTAAAATCCTCAAACTTATATGTCGTCTAAAATCGACAATAATAAAATTTCCAACTACTACTGCAGCTCAAAAAAAGATCGCTGATGGGTTTTCTCAACGTCGCCACAATATATTTCCATTTGTATTAGGATGCATTGGTGGAACGCACATTCCCATTTCACAACCAAAAAATGATGCAATAAGTTTCTATAACAGAAAAGGGACGTTTTCCATCATTGCACAGGTAATTACACATGTATACTCATCTCTTGTCAAATTATAATAAGCAATTTGTATAGGGCATTGTTGACAGCGATATGAAAATTCTGGACGTCTTTGTCGGCTGTCCCGGACGATGTCATGACGCATCAGTGTGGCAAAGGAGCCCATTTCGTAGAGCACTAGTAAGCGGTGAATTAAAAATTCCACCAAATCACCACTTCTTAGGCGACGCAGCTTATCCGCTAGAAACGTTTCTCATGGTGCCATATCGGGATAATGGTTTTTTAACATCGCAGCAGAGCAAATTTAACACTATTTTAAGCACTAACCGAGTTTTTGTTGAACAGGCGTTCGGGATATTAAAACAAAAGTTCAGAATTTTAAAATTTATTGGTGTACACCTCGCTCATATTCCAAAACTTATTGTATTAACGTGCATGATAATACATAACGTGATTATAATCAATGAAGGTCAGCAAAACATTGATTGCATGGAATTGGACGAAGAGGAAGCCCAAACGTCTGAAGTTAGTGTTCCATCATTGCAAAGAGATGAAGCCCAACAAAAACGAAATGCCCTGGCAGCGTTGTTTTCAAGTTGAATTAAACGACAATTCTAAAATAAAAAACACAATTTGAATAACATGAACATAAATGTATTTTATTTCATAACATAGGAACTTTCAAAACTATAACATATATATATATATATTTCTTATAATTATATAATAGTAATTATTTATATTATTTATAAACTATCCTGGGTTTTCAAATAAAGCCCGTAGTTGCTTTAATTCTTTAAGTTTTTCTTTTTCAACTTCAAGTCTTTCACTTTCTATTTTTATAAGCTTATTTATAGCTTCGTTTTCCTTTTCGGATTCTTTCTCTAAGAATTCGATTACGTCATTTCTCTTTCTTTTAACTGATGTTGTAGGTGTTACATCCATTCCGTCAATTGTTGTTGTGGTGGAAGGACTTTCCAATGAAATTATAGAATACTCGGTCATTTCTAGTGGCACTTCAATACTAGAACGACTCCCAAACACTTCATCGATTTCACTAAAATATTCCCAATTTGATGCTGCTTCGCCAGAAGTACTGTTTCTTTTCCTTATACGCTTATAAGTCCCCATTATGTTGAGAAAACACCTCGTTATTTCATCTCGTGAAAATGGAAACGAGCTCTCAACGTCCCTCATTTCCCTTAAAATCGACTCCCAAATTGTATTTCTCTTTCTTTTTTTGCCGGAAAATTCTGCTTCATGGCGAAGCCTTGTTGTTATTAATAATTTCTTCCGCTCGTGTGTCCACTTTTTTTCTCTATAATATAAGATAAAACGAAATGATAACACAATTTAAATTAGTTACAATAAATAAAAATTATTTACTCTGCCATTGTCTGTTCTGCATACCAAATAAAATTGATGCACGCTTTAAACATCTGATGCGTTTAAAACTGAGTTGCCAACTAATTAGGAACATTAGGCGTTGCCAGAAAATTCAAGTATGACTTTAGGAACTATATGCATTGTAAATATGCATTGCAACCTACGTTTAGGAAGTCGGCCTATTTCTTCGATGATGCATCCCATGTATAATATCAACGTATTTTGAATAGAGCAATGTTCTCGCAAACGGATCACTGACGGAAGTTGAGAAAAAACTCGCTAATGTTAATTTTGTTGCTGGTGGTGTTTCTGTTGACTGTACTGTATTCTCTGGGTTGAAATAGACTCTTTGGTCATTCTCCAAATTAACTTCGAGACGCACAACAGTCGGAAAACGTTCATGAATTGCAAAAGAAATATCGTACAAAGCGCTTTATTTCAGTTCACATATCGACCGTGTCGTTCAAAACCAATAACCGCCATGTTGCTTCCTATGGTGACGTATTTACAAACGTATTTTATCGATTACACCAAACTACAATACGCAACATTCACATGACTTCTGAATGTGAATTAGACAATAGTGGCGAATATGGTACGATCCATGTGCTGTCAACTTTGATGTGTTGTTAACTTCGATATTTACGCCTCTAAATTGAATGCTAAATGTCTGCCATTGTCACCTGGTGAGCGACGCCGATAGAGTGAATATCCATCATTTCCAGTTTGTGTTTCAGAAAGCACATGGATAATGTTTCGTGCATTTATTGTCAGACATACAAGCCGAAGTGTGATTGTGGTGTCCGCAAGGTCCATGAACCATACTTCTTGCCTTGCCTACCTTGTGCTGCCATACTTTGATGAACCGATATTACGGCGACCTCTTGGTGGCTTCGTAACAAATTTCAATCTGCAATTGACCTCTTTGTGTGAAACACACGTAAAGTTTTCACTGAATAATTCTCAATAATTTTTCTATTGAATAGCCGGAATAAAAAAGCAAGCGACCGAAATTGAACTATTCAAATAATTTAGAAATCAAAATATTGAAAAACAAAACAAACAAAAATTGAAAAAAAATGTTTATGGAAAAAGTTACTTTTTGGAATTATCCAATTTGTCGACTTTTCATGAAAAGTGTAAGATATTTTTATTTCTAAACCTTCCTTGATCCACAACGAACAACAACAACAACGTTACTAATAAACAAACATTCATTCGTTTGTATGAGAAAAAGAAAAGGGCTGTTTTTAGGGGTTTTCCGGCAATTATTCGAATTTTTTTTTCCGCAGAAACCACCCCGGAATCTCAACGAACATTTTAAAAAAAGAATTATCAAATTTGGTTCAGTCGTATGAAAGTTAGGAGCGTACATACATTTTGGCGATTCATTTTTATTTATATAGATTGTGAAATTGTTTCAAACACACGGTCGTTATGGCTATACGACAACTGTACAACAACTTCAATATCTTCAGAACGGCTAATTAACATAAATATATAAAGTTTATATTTTTACGCAACTTGGTATAGAATGCTTAATGAAAATGTCGTACACCTTAATAGAAAATTGTGAAATTGCTTCAAATACACAGTCGCTATGGCTATACGAGAACTCTATGACAACTGCAATAACTTCAAAACGGCTAATTAGCATACGTTTGTAAAGTTTATACTTTTACGCAACTTGGTATCGATTGCTTAATGTATATGTATATACTAAAAAATCGATAGGACATCTTAATATAAGATTGTGAAATTGTTTTAAATACATTGTCATTATGGCTATACAACAACTCTATGACAACTCCAATATCTTCAAAACGGCTAATTAGCATATGTATGTAAAGTAAATACTTTTACGCAACTTGGTATCGACTGCCTAATGTATATGTACTAAAAAGTCAATTCTACACTTTAATATAAGATTATGAAATTGTTTCAAATACACTGTCGTTATGGCTATACGACAGCTCTATGACAACTCCAATATCTTCAAAACGTATAATTAGCATAAGTTTGTAAAGTTTATATTTGTACGCAACTTGGTATGGATTGCTTAATGGACATGTACTAAAAAATCGATTCTACACTTTAATATAAGATTGTGAATTTCTTACAAATACTTTGTCTATGACAACTCCAATATCTTCAAAACGGCTAATTAGCATAAGTTTGTAAAGTTTATATTTTTACGCACCTTGGTATCGAATGCTTAATGTAAATGTACTACAAATTCGACAATACACCTTAATATAAAATTAAGAAATTGCTTCAAATACACGGTCGATATGGCAATACGACAACTTTTTGACAACTCCAATATCTTCAAAACGGCTAATTAGCATAAGTTTGTAAAGTTTATATTTTTACGCAACTTGGTATCGATTGCTTAATGTAAATGTACTACAAAATCGACAATACACCTTAATATAAAATTAAGAAATTGCTTCAAATACACGGTCGATATGGCTATACGACAACTTTTTGACAACTCCAATATCTTCAAAACGGCTAATTAGCATAAGTTTGTAAAGTTTATACTTTCACGCAACTTGGTATCGATTGCTTAATGTAAATGTACTACAAAATATATAATATACCTTAATATAAGATTGTGAAATTCTTTCAAATACACCGTCGTTATGGCTATACGACAACTCTATGACAACTGCAATAATTTCAAAACGGCTAATTTGCATAAGTATGTAAAGGTAATACTTTTACCCAACTTAGTATCGATTGCTTAATGTATATGTCCGAAAAAGTCGATTCTACACTTTAATATAAGATTGTGAAATTGTTTCAAATACACTATCGTTATGGCTATACGACAATTCTATGACAACTGCAATAACTTCAAAACGGCTAATTAGCATAAGTTTGTAAAGTTTATATTTTTACGCAACTTGGTATCGAATTCTTAATGAAAATGTACTAAAAAATCGATGCTACACCTTAATATAAAATTAAGAAATTGCTTCAAATACACGGTCGATATGGCTATACGACAACTTTTTGACAACTCCAATATCTTCAAAACGGCTAATTAGCATAAGTTTGTAAAGTTTATATTTTTACGCAACTTGGTATCGAATGCTTAATGTAAATGTACTGCAAAATCGACAATACACCTTAATATAAAATTAAGAAATTGCTTCAAATACACGGTCGATATGGCTATACGACAACTTTTTGACAACTCCAATATCTTCAAAACGGCTAATTAGCATAAGTTTGTAAAGTTTATACTTTCACGCAACTTGGTATCGATTGCTTAATGTAAATGTACTACAAAATATATAATATACCTTAATATAAGATTGTGAAATTCTTTCAAATACACCGTCGTTATGGCTATACGACAACTCTATGACAACTGCAATAATTTCAAAACGGCTAATTTGCATAAGTATGTAAAGGTAATACTTTTACCCAACTTAGTATCGATTGCTTAATGTATATGTCCGAAAAAGTCGATTCTACACTTTAATATAAGATTGTGAAATTGTTTCAAATACACTATCGTTATGGCTATACGACAATTCTATGACAACTGCAATAACTTCAAAACGGCTAATTAGCATAAGTTTGTAAAGTTTATATTTTTACGCAACTTGGTATCGAATTCTTAATGAAAATGTACTAAAAAATCGATGCTACACCTTAATATAAAATTAAGAAATTGCTTCAAATACACGGTCGATATGGCTATACGACAACTTTTTGACAACTCCAATATCTTCAAAACGGCTAATTAGCATAAGTTTGTAAAGTTTATATTTTTACGCAACTTGGTATCGAATGCTTAATGTAAATGTACTGCAAAATCGACAATACACCTTAATATAAAATTAAGAAATTGCTTCAAATACACGGTCGATATGGCTATACGACAACTTTTTGACAACTCCAATATCTTCAAAACGGCTAATTAGCATAAGTTTGTAAAGTTTATATTTTTACGCAACTTGGTATCGATTGCTTAATGTAATTGTACTACAAAATCGACAATACACCTTAATATAAAATTAAGAAATTGCTTCAAATACACGGTCGATATGGCTATACGACAACTTTTTGACAACTCCAATATCTTCAAAACGGCTAATTAGCATAAGTTTGTAAAGTTTATACTTTCACGCAACTTGGTATCGATTGCTTAATGTAAATGTACTACAAAATATATAGTATACCTTAATATAAGATTGTGAAATTCTTTCAAATACACCGTCGTTATGGCTATACGACAACTCTATGACAACTGCAATAATTTCAAAACGGCTAATTTGCATAAGTATGTAAAGGTAATACTTTTACCCAACTTAGTATCGATTGCTTAATGTATATGTCCGAAAAAGTCGATTCTACACTTTAATATAAGATTGTGAAATTGTTTCAAATACACTATCGTTATGGCTATACGACAATTCTATGACAACTGCAATAACTTCAAAACGGCTAATTAGCATAAGTTTGTAAAGTTTATATTTTTACGCAACTTGGTATCGAATTCTTAATGAAAATGTACTAAAAAATCGATGCTACGCCTTAATATAAAATTGTGAATTTTTTCAAATGCACTGTCGCTATGGCTATACGACAACTCTATGACAACTGCAAAAACTTCGAAACGGCTAATTAGCATAAGTTTGTAAAGTTAATACTTTTACGCATCTTTATATCGATTGCTTAATGTATATGTACTAAAAAGTATATTCTACACTTTAATACAAAATTGTGAAATTGTTTCAAATGCACTGTCGTTGTGGCTATACGACAACTCTATGACAAGTGCAATAACTTCAAAACAGCTAATTAGCATAAGTTTGTAAAGTTAATACTTTTACGCAACTTGGTGTTGGTTGCTTAATGTAAATGTACTACAAAATCGATAGTACACCTTAATATAAGATTGTGAAATTGCTTCAAATACACGGTCTTTATGGCTATACGACAACTCTATGACAACTGCAATAATTTCAAAACGGCTAGTTAGAATAAGTATGTAAAGTTAAATTTTTTACGCAACTTGGTATTGATTGCCTAGTGTAAATGTACTAAAAAATCGATAGTATACCTCAATATAAGATTGTGAAATTCATTCAAATACACTGTCGTTATGGCTATACGACAACTCTATGACAACTGCCATAACTTCAAAACGGGTAATTAGCATAAGTTTGTAAAGTTTATATTTTTACGCAACTTGGTATCGATTGCTTAATGTATATGTACTAAAAAGTCGATTCTAAACTTTAATACAAAATTGTGAAATTGTTTCAAATACGCTGTCGTTGTGGCTATACGACAACTCTATGACAACTCCAATAACTTCAAAAACGCTAATTAGCATAAGTATGTAAATTAATACATTTACGCAACTTGGTATTGATTGCATAATGTAAATGTACTAAAAAATCGATAGTACACCTTAATATAAGACTGTGAAATTGCTTCAAATACACTGTCGTTGTGGCTAATTAGCATAAGTTTGTACAGTTTATATTTTTACGCAACTTGGTATCGAATGCTTAATGAAAATGTACTAAAAACTCGATGCTATCCTTAATATAAAAATGCGAAATTGTTTCAAATACACTGTCGACATGGCTATACGACAACTCTATGACAACTCCAATAACTTCGAAACCGCTAATTAGCATAAATATGTAAATTTAAATTTTTTACGCAACTTGGTATCGACTTCTTCTTCTTCTTCTTAATTGGCGTAGACACCGCTTATGCGATTATAGCCGAGTCAACAAGAGCGCGCCAGTCGTTTCTTCTTTTCGCTACGTGGCGCCAATTGGATATTCCAAGCGAGGCCAGGTCCTTCCCACTTGGTCCTTCCACCGGAGTGGAGGTCTTCCTCTTCCTCTGCTTCCCGCGGCGGGTACTGCGTCGCATACTTTCAGAGCTGGAGTGTTTTCGTCCATCCGGACAACATGACCTAGCCAGCGTAGCCGCTGTCTTTTAGTTCGCTGGACTATGTCAATGTCGTCGTATATCTCGTACAGCTCATCGTTCCATCGAATGCGATATTCGATGTGGCCAACGCGCAAAGGACCATAAATATTTCGCAGAACTTTTCTCTCGAAAACTCGCAACGTCGACTCATCTGTTGTTGACATCGTCCAGGCCTCTGCACCATATAGCAGGACGGGAATTATGAGTGACTTATAGAGTTTGTTTTTTGTTTGTCGAGGGAGGACTTTGCTTCTCAATTGCCTACTTAGTCCGAAGTAGCACCTGTTGGCAAGAGTTATCCTGCGTTGGGTTTCTAGGCTGACATTGTTGGTGGTGTTTACGCTGGTTCCAAGATAGACGAAATTATCTACAACTTCAAAGTTATGACTGTCAACAGTGACGGGGGGTCACTCCTCGGCGCCGAGCAGGTCAATGCCAGCTCCGTCGGCACCGATGCCTGCGCCTCCAGCACCTGTGCTTGAGGCAATCGCCCCGGTGACGCCGAAGCCTGTGGAGACCTGGTCGGTCGTGGTCAGGAGTAAGGGGCCCGCAACTTCCTCTAAGGAAGTTATTCAGAAGGTAGTGAAGGAGGTGGGTCCCTCACTTGGCGTGAGGGTCCACGAGGTTAGGCCTATCAAGGGTGGTGGGGCGGTTATTCGCACTCCCTCCATCCTAGAGAGGGAGAGAGTGGCGAATAACAAAAAATTCGGGGAGGAGGGGTTGGACGTCTCTGTCAACAGGAAGTTGGGTCGTCGGGTAGTAGTCCAGGGGGTCCATACGGAGATCCCCCATGAAGAATTCATGGAGGAACTACTCCGGCTGAACCTCCAGGATTTCAGCCCGCCATCCCAGAGGACTGACGTGAGGATGGTCAGTCGTCCCTGGAATGTGGCCGCTGATGGTAGCACCAATGTCGTCCTTGAAGGTACGGACAAATTGATGTCCGCCCTCTTGGAGGCAGGTCGGTGCTCCATAAAGTGGTTCTCCTTCAGGGTGCGACCGGATAGCCCCGTCGCTGGATGCTTCCGTTGTATGGGATTTGACCATAGGGTGGCTGAATGTAGGGCTAGGTCAGATGTCTGTCGGAGGTGCGCTGTCTGCCCTATGTACTGTGGCATTGTTGAGCGCGCCCTCGCCAGACACTGTTGGGGGGGATTATCCAGCTCAACTGTCAGGGCTCTTATGCCGTAATGTGCGAGTTGGGGGGTTGTATGGTAGAGGGTGGGTGCGGTATTGCTCTACTCCAGGAGCCCTACGCCACCAATGGTGTGGTTCGGGGTCTTCCTGGGGGTTTTAGGGTCTTCACTGACCTTAGAGCTAACGCCGCAATAGTTGTGAATAATCCACGCTACGATTCTTCACAACTGGGTATATGTGTAGCGGTAGAAGGGGAGTTCGGTAGGATGATTGTCGCTAGTTTGTATTGCAAATATAGCGAGCCCCTAGAACCCTACCTGGGCTACATGGATAAGCTACTACTACTTGCGAATAGTAGCCCATTTATCCTAGGGTTGGATGCGAATGCCTCGTCCTCGATGTGGTTTAGTAAGGTATCCCGGCATTCGTCTGGATACCAAAGCCACAGTCGAGGCGAGGCATTAAGCGAATGGGTGGTGGCAGCAAGTAGGGCTTTTAGTGTTAGTTGGGAGGTTAGGGGAGGGTGGGGATTGAGTGACCATAATTTGCTTCAAATTGTGGTTACCCCTCGATCCACTCCCTCACCTTATGAGAGTCCATTGCGGCGATGGCGTACCTCTGGTACTGACTGGAACCAATATGGACTCTTGGTTAGGGAAGCGGTATCCGATATACCGCTTAGTGAGTTTGAGGAGTTGGGGGTTGACGAGCAAATTGCTCGTCTATACGGGGTAGTTTGGGGGTTAAATGATAGGGTATTTAGGAGGTGTGAAAGTCGTAGGATTAGTAAAATTAAATGGTGGACGCGTGAGCTAACCTTGAAGAGGAGGACTGTCAGGCGTTTGAGGCGAAAGTTTCAACGTGCTTGACGGTCCAATTCTGATAGGCTGTCCCAGCTTAGGTACGAATTTAGTTGTGCGGATAGAGAGTATAAAGAGATGTTAGTAAAAGTTAAAGAGGAAGAGTGGAGGAGCTTTGTTAGAGAGGATAGGAACGACCCCTGGGGTCAGGTCTATAGGATCTGCAGGGGTCGTAGGAGGGAGGATATCACCTCTCTTCGCGTCGGTGACACTCTGTTATCGTCGTGGAGAGAGTGTGCGGGGGTTCTGTTAGGTGCGTTCTTTCCTAGGTCGGAGGTGCAGGTACCTTAAGCACAAGAGGTGCCTGTCCCTCCATTAGATGATGGGGAGTTGGGGTACGCCTTTGGCCTGGTTAGGTCTAAACGGTCCCCAGGTTTTGACTGTTTGAACGGAGAGATGTGTAAAAGCTTATGGAAGTTCATTCCGGAATACCTGGAAGCCATTTATAATAAGTGCGTCTGGGAGGGATACGTTCCACGCGAGTGGAAAAGTGCTAGGGTTGTTCCTCTCCTGAAGTCCCCTGATAAGGTCAGGAGCGATCCTCGATCTTATCGGGGCATCAGTCTCCTTCCAGTACTTGGAAAAGTGCTGGAAAGGGTCATGGTGGAACGGCTTCAGGAGCTAACGCGGGGTATGTGGTTGGATAGGCAGTTTGGGTTCAGGAAAGGACGCAGTATAGAGGATGCGTGGTTTTTTGTACAGAGTGTCGTTAGGGAGAATGTCAACAAGTATGTCCTTGGCATATTTGTTGACTTCAAGGGGGCATTTGACTACCTAAGCTGGGATCGAGTGTTGCAACGGCTGGAGGAGCTTGGCTGTCCGGAAATTACTCCTTGGCGGAGTTATTTTTCGGACAGAGCTGCCCAAGCAGAGTGTCCATCATAAGGTTCCAAATATATGGATCACAAATGGAACCCTGCGGGCAGCCTCGAATAACTCCAATCTCCACACTCCCATTCATGCCGACCATTTGTGGTCCATATATTTGGAACCTTATGATGGACACTCTGCTTGGGCAGCTCGAGCCACTCTGTAAATGTTGCGCGTATGCGGACGACCTTCTTCTTATGGTTGAAGGTCGCTCGAGGTTGGATTTAGAACGGGCGGGAGGAGATCTCTTAGAGATTGTTAATTCTTGGGGTTTAGGTGTGGGGGTTGACATATCGATGGAAAAAACGGTGGCAATGCTGCTGAAAGGTAGATTGTCGCCGTCTCGTCCACCGATTGTCCGTGTGAACGGGGTCAGCATCAGATATGTGACGCAAGTCAAGTATCTGGGGTTGACCATAAGTGAAAGGATGTGTTTTACTCCACACTTTGCGAATGTGAAGGAGCGACTGCAGGAGACCGTAGGCAAAATACGACGTATTTTGAGAAGCGATTGGGGTCTCGGACGTCGTGCTGTCCGCACCATATATCGTGGCTTGTTTGTGGCCTGTGCCACATATGGAGCCCCTGTATGGTAGGAGGCAGCCACGACTGTCTTGGGGTCTCAAAAACTCCTCTCAATACAGCGTTGTATGCTTGCTTGCTTGCTTGCCTGTATGTCGCACCGTCTCAACGGATGCGATGCAGGTGTTATTAGGTGCACCCCCTCTTGACCTGATTGTCATACAGCGTGCTGTTGCATTCAGGTTAAGAAGGGGTTAGTGCGTCATTGCTGCGGAACGATTGGATTTCCGACGATGATGTGGAGAGGGAGGGATATCTAGGGAGCAAGAGGCTCCTAGATGATAGGGTTAGGTGTAGGTGGCAAGAACGTTGGGACAATAGTCCTAACGGCCGAGTGACGTACGAGTACATTCAGGACGTTGGGTTCGTTGAGGATAACCCAGATTTTAGATTTTGTCTAAGTCTGGGTTTCTTGTTTACGGGCATGGGCCTCCGAATGTATTTTTGCATCAGAGGCACCTATCAGATACTTCAGGGTGTTTTTGTGGGGCGGGTTTAGAAAATTGGTCGCATTTAATTGCGGAGTGCCCGATGTACTCGGACATTAGGGATCTGGGTGGTAAGGGGATTAGCTGGACTGATGGACGATTAGATGTTAGTGGTGTGATCTCCACTAGTCGGAATACCGAAGAGTTAGGGTCGTTTGCGCGTGAATTATTTAAGGGGCGAAGGCGGTTAGCTGGAAGTTAGGGTTTTTAGTTTTTTGTGTGATTGGCGCGTGCAAGTGATGTATGTATGGTGTCCAACCCCTGGCCACCAGTCCAGAGCAGTATGGAAGCTCAACTGGTAGTAGTTTCGGCTACGAGATCTGACCAGAGACTTAATTCTGGTACCACGGGGAGCAGGAGCCCTTGGAGGTAACTCCAACCTGCTCATGCGGACTGGCCCCTCGGGGAGAATCGTGGTGGTTGTGGTTGAAACCCAAATCGCGGGAAGAACTGACTTTGTCAGTTGAATGTGGAGTTGCATTGCAACCGGATGCCGGACCCAAAGCACGGCAGAGGTTTTAGATGGGCCTCGAACCCGACCAAGGTGGTTAGTGTGTCCATTCCACACTGCCAATTGGTACTGAAAATGCTTAGCATTCTCAGGGCGCTGATCAACGCATTGATTTGATCCGCTGTGCTTTTGAGCACCGTGGAGTAAGGTTGTCGTCAGCAGGTACCCACGTAAAACACACCGAACGTTGCCAACAGTGACGTGAGTGCCAAGTCGCGAGTGCGACAACTGTTTGTTTGATGACAGGAGATATTTCGTCTTGCCCTCGTTCACTGCCAGACCCATTCCTTTGGCTTCCTTGTCCAGTCTGGAGAAAGCAGAACTAACGGCGCGGGTGTTGAGGCCGATGATATCAATATCAATGGAGGATGGAGTCATGTGTAGAAGTTCACGCAAGTGAGGAAAGTTCTCTGATTGCCATTCACTTGGGAGTTGCCAGAAACGATTCTTTTACATGCGACTCAAGCAGCTCACGACTTCCGGTCTTTGACCAAGTATCCTCTGGGTAGCCTAAGAACGTCCGTTTGAAGGCGAGCTAACGTGAGAAGGCGAAGCATCCCCTGCATAGGGTTGTGCGCTGGGTTTGGGACCCGCCACATAAAAATACACCCCCAGTGAATAGTATCGACTGCTTAATGAAAATCTACTAAAAAATCCGTTCTACACTTTAATATAAGATTGTGAAATTCTTTCAAATGCACTGTCGTTATGTCTATACGACTACTCTATGACAACTCCAATAACTTCAAAACCGCTAATTAGCATAAGTATGTAAAGTTAATACTTTTACGCAACTTGGTATTGATTGCATAATGTAAATGTACTAAAAACTCGATAGTACACCTTAATATAAGACTGTGAAATTGCTTCAATACACTGTCGTTGTGACTAATTAGCATAAGTTTGTACAGTTTATATTTTTACGCAACTTGGTATCGAATGCTTAATGAAAATGTGCTAAAAACTCGATGCTACGCCTTAATATAAAAATGTGAAATTGTTTCAAACACACTGTCGACATGGCTATACGACAGCTCTATGACAACTCCAATATCTTCAAAACGTATAATTAGCATAAGTATGTAAAGTTAAATTATTTACGCAACTTGGTATTGATAGCCTAATGTAAATGTACTAAAAAATCGATTCTACACTTTAATATAAGATTGCGAAATTGTTTCAAATACATTGTCATTATGGCTATACAACAACTCCATGACAACTCCAATATCTTCAAAACGGCTAATTAGCTCATGTTTGTAAAGTAAATACTTTTACGCAACTTGGTATCGATTGCTTAATGTATATGTACTAAAAAGTCGATTCTACACTTTAATATAAGATTATGAAATTGTTTCAAATACACTGTCGTTATGGCTATACGACAGCTCTATGACAACTCCAATATCTTCAAAACGTATAATTAGCATAAGTTTGAAAAGTTTATAATTGTACGCAACTTGGTATGGATTGCTTAATGAAAATGTACTACAAAATCGACAATACACCTTAATATAAAATTAAGAAATTGCTTCAAATACACGGTCGATATGGCTATACGATAACTTTTTGACAACTCCAATATCTTCAAAAGGGCTAATTAGCATAAGTTTGTAAAGTTTATATTTTTACGCAACTTTATATCGAATGCTTAATGTAAATGTACTACAAAATCGACAATACACCTTAATATAAAATTGTGAAATTGCTTCAAATACGCGGTCGATATGGCTATACGACAACTTTATGACAACTCCAATATCTTCAAAACGGCTAATTAGCATAAGTTTGTAAAGTTTATACTTTCACGCAACTTGGTATCGATTGCTTAAAGTAAATGTACTACAAAATCTATAGTATACCTTAATATAAGATTGTGAAATTCTTTCAAATACACCGTCGTTATGGCTATACAACAACTCTATGACAACTGCAATAATTTCAAAACGGCTAATTTGCATAAGTATGTAAAGGTAATACTTTTACGCAACTTGGTATCGATTGCTTAATGTATATGTCCGAAAAAGTCGATTCTACACTTTAATATAAGATTGTGAAATTGTTTCAAATACACTGTCGTTATGGCTATACGACAATTCTATGACAACTGCAATAACTTCAAAACGGCTAATTAGCATAAGTTTGTAAAGTTTATATTTTTACGCAACTTGGTATCGAATGCTTAATGAAAATGTACTAAAAAATCGATGCTACGCCTTAATATAAAACTGTGAAATTGTTTCAAATGCACTGTCGCTATGACTATACGACAACTCTATGAAAACTGCAATAACTTCAAAACGGCTAATTAGCATAAGTTTGTGAAGTTAATACTTTTACGCAACTTGGTATCGATTGCTTAATGTATATGTACTAAAAAGTATATTCTACACCTTAATATAAGATTGTGAAATTGTTTCAAATACACTGTCGTTGTGGCTATACGACAACTCTATGACAACTCCAATATCTTCAAATAAGCTAATTAGCATAAGGTTGTAAAGTTTATATTTTTACGCAACTTGGTATCGACTGCTTAATGTAAATGTACTAAAAAATCGATGCTACGCCCTAATATAAAATTGTGAAATTGCTTCAAATACACGGTCGATATGGCTATACGACAACTTTATGACAACTCCAATATCTTCAAAACGGCTAATTAGCATAAGTTTGTAAAGTTTATATTTTTACGCAACTTGGTATCGACTGCTTAATGTAAATGTACTATAAAATCGATAGTACACCTTAATATAAGACTGTGAAATTGCTTCAAATACACTGTCGTTGTGGCTACACGACAACTCTATGACAACTGCAATAACTTCAAAACAGCTAATTAGCATAAGTTTGTAAAGTTAATACTTTTACGCAACTTAGTATTGGTTGCTTAATGTAAATGTACTACAAAATCGACAATACACGTTAATAGAAAGTTGTGAAATTGCTTCAAATACACGGTCTTTATGGCTATACGACAACTTTATGACAACTGCAATAATTTCAAAACGGCTAATTAGAATAAGGATGTAAAGTTAAATTTTTTACGCAACTTGGTATTGATTGCCTAATGTAAATGTACTAAAAAATCGATAGTATACCTCAATATAAGATTGTGAAATTCATTCAAATACACTGTCGTTATGGCTATACGACAACTCTATGACAACTTGCATAACTTCCAAACGGGTAATTAGCATAAGTTTGTAAAGTTTATATTTTTACGAAACTTTGTATCGATTGCTTAATGTATATGTACTGCAAAGTCGATTCTACACTTTAATATAAGATTGTGAATTTGTTACAAATACACTGTCGTTGTGGCTATACGACAGCTTTATGACAACTCCAATATCTTCAAAACGGCTACTTAGCATAAGTTTGTAAAGTTTATATTTTTACGCAACTTGGTATCGACTGCTTACTGTAAATGTCCTACAAAATAGACAATACACCTTAATATAAGATTGTGAAATTGCTTCAAATACACTGTCGTTATGGCTATACGAGAACTCTATGACAAACGCAATAACTTCAAAAACGCTAATTAGCATAAGTTTGTAAAGTTAATACTTTTACGCAACTTTGTATCGATTGCTTAATGTATATGTACTAAAAAATCGATAGTACACCTTAATATAAGACTGTGAAATTGCATCAAATACACTGCCGTTGTGGCTAATTAGCATAAGTTTGTACAGTTTATATTTTTACGCAACTTGGTATCGAATGCTTAATGAAAAGGTACTAAAAACTCGATGCTACGCCTTAATATAAAAATGTGAAATTATTTCAAATACACTGTCGACATGGTTATACGACAACTCTATGACAACTCCAATAACTTCAAAACCGCTAATTAGCAAAATTATGTAAAGTTAAATTTTTTACGCAACTTGGTATCGACTGCTTAATGAAAATCTACTAAAAAATCGATTCTACACTTTAATATAAGATTGTGAAATTTTTTCAAATACACTGTCGTTATGGCTATACGACAACTCTATGAAAACTGCAATAACTTCAAAACGGCTAATTAGCATAAGTTTGTAAAGTTTATATTTTTACGCAACTTGGTATCGATTGCTTAATGTATATGTATATACTATAAAATCGATAGGACACCTTAATATAAGATTGTGAAATTGTTTCAAATACATTATCGTTATGGCTATACAACAACTCTATGACAACTCCAATATTTTCAAAACGGCTAATTAGCAAAAATATGTAAAGTTAATACTTTTACGCAACTTGGTATCGATTGCTTAATGTATATGTACTAAAAAGTCGATTCTACACTTTAATATAAGATTGTGAAATTGTTTCATATACATTGTAGTTATGGCTACACGACAGCTCTATAACAACTCCAATATCTTTAAAACCGCTAATTAGCATAAGTTTGTAAAGTTTATATTTTTACGCAACTTGGTATCGACTGCTTAATGTAAATGTACTACAAAATCGACAATACACTTTAATAGAAAATTGTGAAATTGCTTCAAATACAGGGTCGATATGGCTATACGACAACTCTGTGACAACTTCAATAACATCAAAACGGCTAATTAGCATAAATATGTAAAGTTAATATTTTAAAAGCAACTTGTTATCGATTGCTTAATGTATGTACATGTACTAAAACATCGATAGTGCACCTCAATATAAGGTTGAGAAATTGCTTCAAATACACTGTCGTTATGGCTATACGACTACTCTATCACAACTCCAATATCTTCAAAACGGCCAATTAGCATAAGTTTGTAGAGTTTATATTTGTACGCAACTTTGTATCGATTGCTTAAAGTATATATCAATACTAAAAAATCGATTCTATACCTTAACATAAGTTTGTGAAATTATTTCATATACACTGTAGTTATGGCTACACGACAGCTCTATAACAACTCCAATATCTTTAAAACCGCTAATTAGCATAAGTTTGTAAAGATTATACTTTCACGCAACTTTGTATCGATTGCTTAATGTATATATCAATACTAAAAAATCGATTCTACACCTTAATATAAGATTGTGAAATTCTTTCAAATACACCGTCGTTATGGCTATACGACAACTCTATGACAACTGCAATAATTTCAAAACGGCTAATTTGCATAAGTATGTAAAGGTAATACTTTTACGCAACTTGGTATCGATTGCTTAATGTATATGTCCGAAAAAGTCGATTCTACACTTTAATATAAGATTGTGAAATTGTTTCAAATACACTGTCGTTATGGCTATACGACAATTCTATGACAACTGCAATAACTTCAAAACGGCTAATTAGCATAAGTTTGTAAAGTTTATATTTTTACGCAACTTGGTATCGAACGCTTAATGAAAATGTACTAAAAAATCGATGCTACGCCCTAATATAAAATTGTGAAATTGTTTCAAAGTGCACTGTCGCTATGACTATACGACAACTCTATGAAAACTGCAATAACTTCAAAACGGCTAATTAGCATAAGTTTGTAAAGTTAATACTTTTACGCAACTTGGTATCGATTGCTTAATGTATATGTACTAAAAAGTATATTCTACACCTTAATATAAGATTGTGAAATTGTTTCAAATACACTGTCGTTGTGGCTATACGACAACTCTATGACAACTCCAATAACTTCAAAAACGCTAATTAGCATAAGTATGTAAAGTTAATACTTTTACGCAACTTGGTATTGATTGCATAATGTAAATGTACCAAAAAATCGATAGTACACCTTAATATAAGACTGTGAAATTGCTTCAAATACACTGTCGTTGTGGCTATACGACAACTCTATGACAAAGGCAATATCTTCAAAACAGCTAATTAGCATAAGTTTGTAAAGTTAATACTTTTACGCAACTTAGTATTGGTTGCTTAATGTAAATGTACTACAAAATCGACAATACACGTTAATAGAAAGTTGTGAAATTGCTTCAAATACACTGCCGTTGTGGCTAATTAGCATAAGATTGTACAGTTTATATTTTTACGCAACTTGGTATCGAATGCTTAATGAAAAGGTACTAAAAACTCGATGCTACGCCTTAATATAAAAATGTGAAATTATTTCAAATACACTGTCGACATGGTTATACGACAACTCTATGACAACTCCAATAACTTCAAAACCGCTAATTAGCAAAATTATGTAAAGTTAAATTTTTTACGCAACTTGGTATCGACTGCTTAATGAAAATCTACTAAAAAATCGATTCTACACTTTAATATAAGATTGTGAAATTTTTTCAAATACACTGTCGTTATGGCTATACGACAACTCTATGAAAACTGCAATAACTTCAAAACGGCTAATTAGCATAAGTTTGTAAAGTTTATATTTTTACGCAACTTGGTATCGATTGCTTAATGTATATGTATATACTATAAAATCGATAGGACACCTTAATATAAGATTGTGAAATTGTTTCAAATACATTATCGTTATGGCTATACAACAACTCTATGACAACTCCAATATTTTCAAAACGGCTAATTAGCAAAAATATGTAAAGTTAATACTTTTACGCAACTTATTATAGATTGCTTAATGTATATGTACTAAAAAGTCGATTCTACACTTTAATCTAAGATTGTGAAATTGTTTCAAATGCACTGTCGTTATGGCTATACGATAACTCTATGACAACTCCAATATCTTCAAAACGGCTAATTAGCATAAGTTTGTAAACTTTATATTTTTACGCAACTTGGTGTTGACTGCTTAATGTAAATGTACTACAAAATCGACAATAAACCTTAATAGAAAATTGTGAAATTCTTTCAACTACACTGTCGATATGGCTATACGACAACCCTATGACAACTGCAATAACTTCAAAACGCCTAATTTGCATAAATATGTAAAGTTAATTTTTTAAAAGCAACTTGGTATCGATTGCTTAATGTATGTACATGTACTAAAACATCGATAGTGCACCTCAATATAAGGTTGTGAAATTGCTTCAAATACACTGTCGTTATGGCTATACGACTACTCTATCACAACTCCAATATCTTCAAAACGGCCAATTAGCATAAGTTTGTAAAGTTTATATTTGTACGCAACTTTGTATCGATTGCTTAATGTATATGTACTAAAAAGTCGATTCTACACTTTAATATAAGATTGTGAATTTGTTACAAATACACTGTCGTTGTGGCTATACGACAGCTTTATGACAACTCCAATATCTTCAAAACGGCTACTCAGCATAAGTTTGTAAAGTTTATATTTTTACGCAACTTGGTATCGACTGCTTACTGTAAATGTCCTACAAAATCGACAATACACCTTAATATAAGATTGTGAAATTGCTTCAAATACACTGTCGTTATGGCTATACGAGAACTCTATGACAAACGCAATAACTTCAAAAACGCTAATTAGAATAAGTTTGTAAAGTTTATACTTTTACGCAACTTGGTATCGAATGCTTAATATAAATGTACTAAAAACTCCATGCTGCGCCTTAATATAAAAATGTGAAATTGTTTCAAATGCACTGTCGTAATGGCTATACCACAACTCTATGACAACTGCAATAACTTCAAAACGGCTAATTAGCATAAGTTTGTAAAGTTAATACTTTTACGCAACTTTGTATCGATTGCTTAATGTATATGTACTAAAAAATCGATAATACCTTAATATAAGACTGTGAAATTGCTTCAAATACACTGCCGTTGTGGCCAATTAGCATAAATTTGTACAGTTTATATTTTTACGCAACTTGGTATCGAATGCTTAATGAAAAGGTACTAAAAACTCGATGCTACGCCTTAATATAAAAATGTGAAATTGTTTCAAATACACTGTCGGCATGGTTATACGACAACTCTATGACAAATCCAATAACTTCAAAACCGCTAATTAGCAAAAGTATGTAAAGTTAAATTTTTTACGCAACTTGGTATCGACTGCTTAATGAAAATCTACTAAAAAATCCGTTCTACAATTTAATATAAGATTGTGAAATTCTTTCAAATACACTGTCGTTATGGCTATACGACAACTCTATGACAACTCCAATAACTTCAAAACCGCTAACTAGCATAAGTATGTAAATTTAATACTTTTACGCAACTTGGTATTGATTGCATAATGTAAATGTACTAAAAAATCGATAGTACATTTTAATATAAGACTGTGAAATTGCTTCAAATACACTGCCGTTGTGGCTAATTAGCAGAAGTTTGTACAGTTTATATTTCTGCGCAACTTGGTATCGAATGCTTAATGAAAATATACTAAAAACTCGATGCTACGCCTTAATATAAAAATGTGAAATTCATTCAAACACACTGTCGACATGGCTATACGAACACTCTATGACAACTCCAATAACTTCAAAACCGCTAATTAGCATAAGTATGTAAAGTTAAATTATTTACGCAACTTGGTATTGATAGCCTAATGTAAATGTACTAAAAAATCGATTCTACACTTTAATATAAGATTGTGAAATTTTTTCAAATACACTGTCGTTATGGCTATACGACAACTCTATGAAAACTGCAATAACTTCAAAACGGCTAATTAGCATAAGTTTGTAAAGTTTATATTTTTACGCAACTTGGTATCGATTGCTTAATGTATATGTATATACTAAAAAATCGATAGGACACCTTAATATAAGATTGTGAAATTGTTTCAAATACATTATCGTTATGGCTACACAACAACTCTATGACAACTCCAATATTTTCAAAACGGCTAATTAGCAAAAATATGTAAAGTTAATACTTTTACGCAACTTAGTATCGATTGCTTAATGTATATGTACTAAAAAGTCGATTCTACACTTTAATATAAGATTGTGAAATTGTTTCATATACACTGTAGTTATGGCTACACGACAGCTCTTTAACAACTCCAATATCTTTAAAACCGCTAATAAGCATAAGTTTGTAAAGTTTATATTTGTACGCAACTTTGTATCGATTGCTTAATGTATATATCAATACTAAAAAATCGATTCTACACCTTAACATAAGTTTGTGAAATTGTTTCAAATACACTGTCGTTATGGCTATACGACAACTCTATCACAACTCCAATATCTTCAAAACGGCCAATTAGCATAAGTTTGTAAAGTTTATATTTGTACGCAACTTTATCGATTCTACACCTTAACATAAGTTTGTGAAATTGTTTCAAATACACTGTCGTTATGGCTATACGACAACTCTATGACAACTCCAATATCTTCAAATAGGCTAATTAGGATAAGTTTGTAAAGTTTATATTTTTACGCAACTTGGTATCGACTGCTTAATGTAAATGTACTATAAAATCGACAATACACCTTAATAGAAAATTGTGAAATTGCTTCAAATACACGGTCGATATGGCTATACGACAACTCTGTGACAACTTCAATAACATCCAAACGGCTAATTAGCATAAGTATGTAAAGATAAATTTTTTACGCATTTACGTATTGATAGCCTAATGTAAATGTACTAAAAAATCGATAGTACACCTTAATCTAAGATTGTGAAAATGCTTCAAATACACTGTCGTTATGGCTATACGACAACTCTATGACAACTGCAATAACTTAAAAACGGCTAACTAGAATAAGGTTGTAAAGTTTATATTTTTACGCAACTTGGTATCGATTGCTTAATGTATATATAATTACTAAAAAATCGATAGTACACCTTAATATAAGATTGTGATATTGTTTCAAATACACTCCGATATGGCTATACGACAACTCTATGACAACTCCAAAACTCCAAACCGGCTAATTAGCATAAGTATGTAAATTTTATATTTTTACGCGACTTGGTATCGATTGCTTAATGTATACCTTAATATAAGATTGTGAAATTGTTTCAAATACACTACCGTTATGGCTATACGACAACTCTATGACAACTCCAATATCTTCAAAACGGCTAATTAGCATGAGTTTGTAAAGTTAATACTTTTACGCAACTTTGTATCGATTGCTTAATGTATATTTACTAAAAAATCGATTCTACTCTTAAATATAAGATTGTGAAATTGCTTGAAATACACTGTCGTTATGGCTATACGACAACTCTATGACAACTGCAATAACTTCAAAACGCCTAATTAGCATAAGTTCGTAAAGTAATTACTTTTACGCAACTTTTTATAGATTGCTTAATGTATATTTACTAAATAATCGATTCTACTTCTTAACATAAGTTTGTGAAATTGTTTCAAATGCACTGTCGTTATGGCTATACGACAACTCTATGACAACTCCAATAACTTCAAACGGGTAATTAGCATAAATATGTAAAGTTTATATTTTTACGCGACTTGGTATCGATTGCTTAATGTATACCTTAATATAAGATTGTGAAATTGTTTCAAATACACTGCCGTTATGGCTATACGACAACTCTATGACAACTCCAATATCTTCAAAACGGCTAATTAGCATGAGTTTGTAAAGTTAGTACTTTCACGCAACTTGTATCGATTGCTTAATGTATATTTACTAAAAAATCGATTCTACACTTTAATATAATGTTGTGAAATTGTTTCAAATACACTGTCGTTATGGCTATACGACAACTCTATGACAACTCCAATAACTTCAAACGGGTAATTAGCGAAAGTTTGTAAAGTTTATATTTTCACGCAACTTGGTATCGAATGCTTAATGAAAATGTACTAAAAATCGATTCTACACTTTAATATAAGATTGTGAAATTCTTTCAAATACACTGTCGTTATGGCTATAAGACAACTCCGATAACTTCAAAACGCCTAATTAGCATAAGTTCGTAAAGTCAATACTTTTACTCAACTTTGTATCGATTGCTTAATGTATATTTACTAAAAAATCGATTCTACACTTTAATATAATTTTGTGAAATTGTTTCAAATACACTGTCGTTATGGCTATGCGACAACTCTATGACAACTCCAATAACTTCAAACGGGTAATTAGCATAAGTTTGTAAAGTTTATATTTTCACGCAACTTGGTATTGATTGCTTAATGTAAATGTACTAAAAAATCGATAGCACACCTTAATATAAGATTGTGAAATTGTTTCAAATACACTGTCGTTATGGCTATACGACAAATCTATGACAACTGCAATAACTTCAAAACAGCTAATTAGCATAAGTTTGTAAAGTTAATACTTTCACGCAACTTTGTATCGTTTGCTTAATGTATATTTACTAAAAAATCGATTCTACACTTTAATATAAGATTGTGAAATTGTTTCAAATACACTGTCGTTATGGCTATACGACAACTCTATGACAACTCCAATAACTTCAGAACGACTAATTAGCATAAGTTTGTAAAGTTAATACTTTTATGCAACTTGGTATCTATTGCGTAAAATATATGTACTAAAAAATCGATTCTGCTCTTTAATATAAGATTGTGAAATTGTTTCAAATACACTGTCGGCATGGCTATACGACAACTCTATGACGACTCCAATATCTTCAAAACGGCTAATTAGCATAAGTTTGTAAAGTTCATACTTTCACGCAACTTTGTATCGTTTTCTTAATGTATATTTACTAAAAAATCGATTCTGCACTTTAATATAAGATTGTGAAATTGTTTCAAATACACTGTCGTTATGGCTATACGACAACTCTATGACAACTCCAATAACTTCAGAACGACTAATTAGCATAAGTTTGTAAAGTTAATACTTTTATGCAACTTGGTATCTTTTGCGTAATGTATATGTACTAAAAAATCGATTCTGCTCTTTAATATAAGATTGTGAAATTGTTTCAAATACACTGTCGGCATGGCTATACGACAACTCTATGACGACTCCAATATCTTCAAAACGGCTAATTAGCATAAGTTTGTAAAGTTCATACTTTCACGCAACTTTGTATCGTTTTCTTAATGTATATTTACTAAAAAATCGATTGTACACTTTAATATAAGATTGTGAAATTGTTTCAAACACACTGTCGTTATGGCTATACGATAACTCTATGACAACTGCAATAACTTCAAAACGCCTAATTAGCATAAGTTCGTAAAGTTTATACTTTTACGCAACTTTGTATCGATTGCCTAATGTAAATGTACCAAAAAATCGATTCTACTTTTTAACATAAGTTTGTGAAATTGTTTCAAATGCACTGTCGTTATGGCTATACGGCAACTTTATTACAACTGCAATAACTTCAAAACGCCTAATTAGCATAAGTTCGTAAAGTTTATACTTTTACGCAACTTTTTATAGATTGCTTAATGTATATTTACTAAAAAATCGATTCTACTTCTTAACATAAGTTTGTGAAATTGTTTGAAATGCACTGTCGTTATGGCTATACGACAACTTTATTACAACTGCAATAACTTCAAAACGGCTAATTAGAATAAGTTTGTAAAGTTTATATTTTTACGCAACTTGGTATCGATTGCTTAATGTGTATGTATATACAAAAAAAATCGACAGTACACCCTAATATAAGAATGTGAAATTGTTTCAAATACACTGTCGTTTTGGCTATACAACAACTCTATGACAACTCCAATATCTTCAAAACGCGCTAATTAGCATAAGTTTGTAAAGTTTGTATTTTTGCGCAACTTGGTATCGACTGCTTATCGTATATGTACTACAAAATCGGCAATACGCTTTAATAGAAAATTGTGAAATTCTTTCAAATACACTGTCTTTATGGCTATACGTCAACTCTATGACAACTGCAATAACTTCAAAACGCCTAATTAGCATAAGTTCGTAAAGTTTATTCTTTTACGCAACTTTTTATAGATTGCTTAATGTATATTTACTAAAAAATCGATTCTACTTCTTAACATAAGTTTGTGAAATTGTTTCAAATGCACTGTCGTTATGGCTATACGACAACTTTATTACAACTGCAATAACTTCAAAACGGCTAATTAGAATAAGTTTGTAAAGTTTATATTTTTACGCAACTTGGTATCGATTGCTTAATGTGTATGTATATACAAAAAAAATCGACAGTACACCCTAATATAAGAATGTGAAATTGTTTCAAATATACTGTCGTTTTGGCTATACAACAACTCTATGACAACTGCAATAACTCCAAAACGGTTAATTAGCCTAAGTTTGTAAAGTTTGTATTTTTACGCAACTTTGTATCGATTGCTTAATGTATCTGTATATACCAAAAAAACTGATAGTACACCTTAATATAGGATTGTGAAATTCTCTCAAATACACTGTCGTTATGGCTATACAGCAACTCTATGACAACTCCAACATCTTCAAAACGGCTAATTAGCATAAGTTTGTGAAGTTTATATTTTTACGCAACTTTGTATCGATTGTTTAATGTAAATATTTATACTAAAAAACTGATAGTACACCTTAATATAAGGTTGTGAAATTGCTTCAAGTACATTGTCACCATGGCTATACGACAACTCTATGACAACTGCAGTAGCTCCAAAACGGCTAATTAACCTAAGTATGTGAAGTTTATATTTTCACGCAACTTCGTATTGATTGCCTAGTGTATATGTAATAAATAATTGATAGCACACCTTAATATAAGATTGCGAAATTGCTTCAAATACACGGTCGTTATGGCTATACGACAACTTTATTGCAACTGCAATAACTTCAAAACGGCTAATTAGCATAAATATGTTGAACAAAGGTATACAAAATTTATGTTTGGTAAAAACAAATTTTGTTTGTATTTTAACAATTTATCAAACGGAATTATAAATTTTGTATTTATAAGTTTTACACAATTTAATGTTAATAAAAATAAGTGTCGATGAACGGGGCGGCGAGAATCCTGTTCCGACTTGCTGGAGCTGGCGATCGAGTTCTCGCGGATAGAGGTCGAAAAGTGTAATCGCGGTAGCGTAGCGAGGTGTTGACGCGGTGCGGTGTCTCAGCGAAAACAAGAGAGTTGTGACTGGGCGGCTTGTGTAGAACGGATTATGGTAGCGAATCGGACTGGGTGTTGATATCGAATGAGTCAGCTTCCCCGTTGTCCATTGCCTTGTTGGTTGGGTAGGTGCGAGTGCGGTGTGTTATATTGTAGTGGCATCCTGTGGTGAATTGCGTTATTTCATTAGGATGGGCCAGTTTTTTCCGAGAAGAAGGGGTGGATGCTTAACTCATTTAAACATATGTAAAGTTTACATTTTTACGCAACTTAGTATCGATTGCTTAATGTACTCGTATATGTATATACTAAAAAATCGATAGTACACCTTAATATAAGATTGTGAAATTACTTCAACAACTTCAACAACTGTACGACAACTCCAATATGTTCAAAACGGCTAATTAGCATAAATATGTAAAGTTTATATTTTTATGCGACTTGGTATTGATTGCTTTATGTATACCTTAATATAAGATTTTGAAATTGTTTCAAATACAATGTCGTTATGGCTATACAAAAACTCTATGACAACTCAAATATCTTCAAAACCGCTAATTAGCACAAGTTGGTAAAGTTTATATTTGTACGAAACTTTGTATCGATTGCTTAATGTATATGTATATATATACTAAAAAAATCGATAGTACACCTTAACATAAAATTGTTTAATTGTTTCAAATACACTGTCGTTATGGTTATATGACAACTATATGACAACTCCAATGTGTAGAGTTTATACTTTTACGCGACTTGGTATCGATTGCTTAATGTATACATTAATATAAGATTTTGAAATTGTTTCAAATACACTGTCGTTATGGCTATACGACAAATCTATGACAACTCAAATATCTTCAAAACGCCTAATTAGAATAAGTTCGTAAAGTTAATACTTTTACGCAACTTTGTATCGATTGCCTAATGTAAATGTACCAAAAAATCGATTCTACGCCTTAACATAACTTTGTGAAATTGTTTCAAATGCACTGTCGTTATGGCTATACGACAACTCTATGACAACTCCAATAATTTCAAAACGCCTAATTAGAATAAGTTCGTAAAGTTAATACTTTTACGCAACTTTGTATCGATTGCCTAATGTAAATGTACTAAAAAATCGATAGTACACCTTAACATAAAATTGTTTAATTTTTTTCAAATACACTGTCGTTATGGTTATATGACAACTCCAATATCTTCAAAACGGCTAATTAGCATAAATATGTAAAGTTTATATTTTTACGCGACTTGGTATCGAATGCTTAATGTATACCTTAATATAAGATTTTGAAATTGTTTCAAATACAATGTCGTTATGGCTATACGACAACTCTATGACAACTCAAATATCTTCAAAACCGCTAATTAGCATAAGTTGGTAAAGTTTATATTTTTACGCAACTTGGTTTCGATTGCTTAATGAAAATGAACTAAAAAATCGATTCTACGCCTTAACATAACTTTGTGAAATTGTTTCAAATGCACTGTCGTTATGGCTATACGACAACTCTATGACAACTCCAATAACTTCAAAACGCCTAATTAGAATAAGTTCGTAAAGTTAATACTTTTACGCAACTTTGTGTCGATTGCCTAATGTAAATGTACTAAAAAATCGGTAGTACACCTTAATATAAGATTGTGAAATTCTTTCAAATACACTACCGTTATGGCTATACGATAACTCTATGACAACTGCAATAGCTCCAAAACGGCTAATTAGAATAAGTTTGTAAAGTTTATATTTTTACGCAACTTTGTATCGATTGCTTAATGTGTATGTATATACAAAAAAAATCGACAGTACACCCTAATATAAGAATGTGAAATATTTTCAAATACACTGTCGTTTTGGCTATACAACAACTCTATGACAACTGCAATAACTCCAAAACGGTTAATTAGCCTAAGTTTGTAAAGTTTGTATTTTTACGCAACTTTGTATCGATTGCTTAATGTATATGTATATACTAAAAGTTGATAGTACCTTAATATAAGTTTGTGAAATTCTCTCAAATACACTGTCGTTATGGCTATACAGCAACTCTATGACAACTCCAATATCTTCAAAACGGCTAATTAGCATAAGTTTGTAAAGTTTATATTTTTACGCAACTTTGTGTCGATTGCTTAATGTAAATGTATATACTAAAAAATTGATAGTACACCTTAATATAAGATTGTGAAATTCTTTCAAATACACTGCCGTTATGGCTATACGACAACTCTATGACAACTCCAATAACTTCAAAACGGCTAATTAGCATAAATATGTAAAGTTTATATTTTTACGCAACTTGGTATTGATTGCTTAAAATATACCTTAATATAAGATTTTGAAATTGTTTCAAATACACTGTCGTTATGGCTATACAAAAACTCTATGACAACTCAAATATCTTCAAAACCGCTAATTAGCATAAGTTGATAAAGTTTATATTTGTACGAAACTTTGTATCGATTGCTTAATGTATATGTATGTAGGAAGAAATAATATATAGAACATGTGGCAGTATTGTCACTGAACGAATAATGTAGTTCAGATGGCAACACTGCAAATCAGCTGTTAATTTACGAAGCGTCTATCAGCAGCCATCATTCTAACGGTCCATATGGATCATCCATTTTTGTATTATAAACTAAGAGTCATTGTTCAAACATCAGTGGTTAAGTTCAGACGTAAGCAATCAGTAGAAGAAGACATTGTGTAATGCGGTCGCGCCACCGCCTGAATTTTGAAGTGCGAAATAAATGAAATACAGTTTAAAACTAAAACGCGGTATTCTTTTTTTGAAGTAAATCCTACATTTGGGGGCTCGTCCGGGATGGTCCGGAATGTGTTGATGTGTTGTGCGGATATATATAAACAATTTAAAGACATTTTTTTTGAAATAAACATTTTATTGAAATAATTGCGATCGGACAAGTGGCTGTACCAGTGCGTCAACAGTGGTCAGCATAGAACAGTGTCCCTTTTTTTAAATGAAACTTTCCGTACATACGTTAAAAACAAAGACAGTGAACTATTAATTTCGTTTAATCCACGTGAGAAGGCTCGGTCAAATCTATTGCTGATTTAAGTGTGTAAAGAAAATAAAAAAGTGCTGCAGTAATCACAGGCTATAAGGCGGCAGAACTGCAAAATATCGTGTTTGTCGTTCTAGTATCAGAATACAGCTGAATAAGTGCCGGAATCTGTAAAAGTTTAACACCTTCGGTGGTACATAAAGACCACGAGGGTACTGTACCTGTACCTAAAGTCCAAGGAGCGTGAGGTGATTCCGTTACAACGCCAGTGACTAACGGCACGCTCACAGAAATAGCAGTACTGCTACTTGGTGAAAACGAAACACACGAAGCAAGCGGTAGCGGTATATAAGTATATACAGCGGGGCACATCAGCAGACAACGGCAGCGACGAGTATATAAGTACTCAGCAAACACCAAGCGCATCAGCAGACACAAGAGCAGAGGTATACAACGGAGGTTCAGCGGCAGCGGCGTCGGCATTCACGGCAACAGAGTTCAACGGATGTTGAATGCGACGCGGAGTAGCAGGCTAAGATAAGTTATAATGATTTTGTAGTTAGTTGAGTAGAAGAGTGTGTTATTTGCACTCAGTTGCGATGTAATGTAGTAGAATGTGTAGCTTTTAGCTCGTAAGCAAAATCATGTACATTTGTTCCTAAGAAATGTACATTTGTTTCTAAGAATCAGAATTAAATTTGTAAAAGCGTATATCTAAATTGAATTTTTATAAGAGTTAAGAGAAGAAAAAAAAATTGTAAGATGGATGCTGAAACCATTAGGGCAATGACGGTAGAAACGTTAAAGGAAAAACTAAGGGAACTAGGTTTATGCGCTACGGGTAGGAAAAAGGAGTTGCAACTGCATTTGCTACAACATTTAGTTTTTGGCGATGAGCAAGATGAAGGGGGATGCGACGACGAATCGGAAAATTCGTTGTACATTGATGTAAATGCGGCTCCATCGAATTCGCAAAGGGTGTCATTTTCGTTGCGTGATATTAAAGACAGTGTTTCAGATTTTTTTGGTGATGATACTTGCGATGTTCGTCACTGGGTTGAGGAATTTGATGATATGGCTAACACGGTCGGTTGGAATAATTTAGAACGATTTGTATACGCTAAACAACTACTTAAGGGAGCAGCGAAATTGTTTGTACGTGGATTAATAGGAGTAAGAGATTGGGCTAGTTTAAAGCGTTCTCTTATCGATGAGTTTGTGGAAAAATTATGTGCGTCTGAAGTGCATCGAACATTATGAAACCGGCGTAAACAGCCAAAAGAAAGTTTTCAAGAATACCTTTATGCTATTTTAGAAATAGGGAAGCAAATCTCTTTAGATGAAAGAAGCGTAGTAGAGTATTTCGTGGATGGCATACCAGACGTTAAGGCAAATAAGAGTATGTTATATCAAGCGAAGACGGTGGGCGAATTGAAAGAACAAATCCGCATATACGAGAAAGTTAGAAGTGTACAAACTACAGTAGGCAAAGGATACGTGGAACGGTTCGCTACAGAGAGTAAAGAATCGATGAAAAAGAAGTGTTTTAAGTGTGACAAGGAAGGTCACATAGCAAGAGCCTGTCCGGAGGCTAGGTCTAGTAATGTCGTTTGCTTTAAGTGCAAACAAAGGGGGCATTATTCTCATCAGTGCAAAGAGCAAAGGGATAAGACGATAAAAAGTGAACGGGTAAATACAATTGATCGCAACGCAGAAACGTCCACCAGAAAAGGCGGAATGATCTTCGTTGATGCAACTATCAACGGTTTTACCTTCAGTGCACTAGTGGATACAGGGTGTATCGTGTGTATCATGAGGTACGATACCTTAGTGATGTTAGGAGATATAGAGCTAATTGGAGAAAAACAAAAATTGTTCGGTGTAGGTAAAGGCGTGCTTACGGCATTAGGCAGCTTTACGACCAATATTTCAATAGAAGGGTTGTCATTAAATGTAACATTTCACGTGGTTAGGGAAAGTGATATTCCGTATGCAGCGATAATTGGAAATGATGTACTTCGCGATGTTAAGTTAGTTTTTAGAGAAGGTAGTGTTGAGTTCAGGAAACTTGTGAGGACTGCTGAGGAGGCAGTGAAGCACGCAGGGATCGGGGAGATTCCTGGGGGTGCGTGTGGTGGAGCTGAAGTGTTTGTGTCAGCCCACCAAGGTGCATGCAGTGATGTTGAAGGGTTTGTGTCAACTCACCGTGAGTTAGGAGACTATGGGAATAGTCCAAGGAACAAAAGGACATTACCGGACCGGTATTAGAAACGAGGTCGGAAGTCATGGATGACAATGGGTTAAGCAAAGAGTTCAGGGTATTGTGTTCAATGGAAACGGCAATGTTTGAGGAGCCAGATAAAGTGGATCTATCGCATCTGCCGATAGACGAGGCTAAAGTAGTTAACAGTTGGATTAATAGTTATTATTCTATGAAGTCGAGTAAAACGCCAGTACAGATGAAATTGTTATTAAAGGATGAGAAACCGATATTTCAGCGGCCACGTAGAGTGTCACAGGCGGATCAGAGACGTATTGATGAAGAGGTAGAGCGTATGCTTAAAGAAGGTATTATTCAGGAGAGTGTGTCGGAATACGCCTCTCCAGTTGTGTTAGTTACAAAGAAAAACGGAGCAAAACGGTTTTGTTGCGACTATCGCAAGATTAACGAGAAAATAGTCAGGGACAATTTTCCAATGACAGTGGTGGACGAAGCATTAGACAGGTTACAGGGTGCAAGGGTCTTCACCACATTGGACTTGAAGAACGAATTCTATCATGTGCCAATAGAACCAGGGTCTCGCAAACACACGTCTTTCGTAACTCAGAACAGCCAATATGAGTTTTGTTTTGTGCCATTTGGTATTAATAATTCGCCAGCGGTATTTTGTCGATACATACGAGCAATTTTCCAGAACATTCTTGCGGACGGAACAGTCATAATATACATGTACGGTATCGTCATTCCCGCCGAGGATGAGATCGAAGGTCGAGAGAAATTGGAAAAGGTATTAAGACATGCAAGTGAAAACGGTTTGCACATTAGATGGGAGAAATGCCAAATTTTAAAGAGAAAGATTAATTTTTTGGGGTTCGTTGTGGAGAACGGGGCAATTTTGCCTTCAGAAGAGAAGACAAAGACAGTCAGGGCATTTCCAGTACCAACTAGTAAGAAAGAATTACAACGATTTTTAGGTTTAACTTCATACTTCAGGCGTTTCATCCAAAATTATGCAGTTAATGCGAAGCCGCTAACAGATATGCTTCGTCAGGACGAAAAGTTTGGGTTGAGGGAAGAACAACTCTTAGCAATTCAAGATCTGAAGCGTGCGTTAGTAAATGCGCCCGCATTGAAGCTTTTCAATCCGCATGCGGAAACAGAGGTGCATGCTGATGCGTCAAAATTTGGTTACGGTGCAGTCTTACTACAAAGGGATTCAGAAGACAATCTGTTACATCCCATCGAATATATGAGTCGTAAAACCACAAGGGCGGAAGAGAAATATAGTGCTTTTGAACTTGAGGTTCTTGCAGCTATAAAGGCATTAAGAAATGGCGTATATACTTAAGAGATTTTCAGTTTAAAATAGTTAGCGATTGCAACGCTTTCGCTATGACAGTCAAGAAACAAGACGTACCAAACAGGATCAGGATGATTGGATAAGAGCAGTGCGGAAAATTGTGGAAGTAGAACCATACGAAAACTTTTATTTAAGAAATAACTTACTTGATTGCAACCGGTGTTCCACGAGGCAACGGACAGGTAGAACGCGTTCACAGGACCATTGTTTCAATGCTGTCTAAGAAATATCAAGGTAACCCAACCCAGTGGTACAACAACGTCGCAAAAGTACAACAGATTTTAAATAACACTGCACCACGCAGTACGAAAATGTCACCTTTTAGAATTCTTACAGGATTAAACATGCGAGTAGTAGATTACCCAGACTTACATGAAATTTTAAAAGATCTCGAAATAGAGGAATTGAATTTGGAACGTGATTCATTAAGAAAGAGTGCTCATGAAAGTATAGAAAAAATACAAAAAGAGAACTGTAAGACGTTTAATCAGAAAAGGAAAGAAAGCCGTGAATACAACATAGGAGATTTGGTAGCCATTAAGAAAATACCATACCTATATACCGTGTGAGGTAGACGTGTTTTTTCTGCGATCCTAAAACATTGTGAATACTTCTAGTTTTTTTGTTGAAAAAATAGTGGTTGTCCGAGTAAAACATCCCAGATAGTGAACCACATGTGTGGATACCAAATCTAAAGGAAAAGATAAATAGACATTGATTTTGTTTAATAACATAAAATTTCACTTGCACTTACCTTTCCGTTTTTCTGGGCAAATTTTATGCAAATATAGCTTTTCCCCTTCAATTAACGAGCACTCAATAATTTTTTTTTGTTCTGCCGTTTTTCGATCAGCTGTTCCCCTCCTCGTGTTTTCGTTTTCCTTTTGGTTTGCGAATTGCCAACCATCGGAAACACAATAAATCAGCTGTTCTTTCTTTTTGGTTTTGGCATTGCCAACCATCTTTTTTGTTTTAAAATTTAAATTTAAAAAATATTTAAGTAGTTAAGTTTAGGTCAGAACATATACCTCAAAGGGTGTTCCCAAACTATTCTTTCGCAGAGGATATGGCCTCCGAAAATAGTAGTGGGCTAACACCGGAGAATCCTTTCCGAAGGAACTCCAAAATAATGAGAACGCCACCCAGTGGCAAAAAGGAGGAGTCCGCCGCTGCTGGACCAAATAAGCGTGGAGATACTGCTGGTCAAGAAAGCAAAGGGGGCAAACCTGAGGAGACTGAAAAAGATGAAACGTTAGCATCTTTTGCAACCTGAGCAAAAAAATCAAAGATTTAGAAATGATGATGGCCGGACAAAGGCATATAAATCAAGCTATGCGCGATTTAGTAAGCAACATAGTGACTTTACATGCCAAAATGGAAAAAATGGGAAATCAAGCGAGAAGAGTTATGATAGGGAAACCATCGCATGTACCCACCATTGGAAGAGATGAAAATACCCCTAAAAGAACGCGAGAAGCACCAGGCGATTTACCACCTACCAAAAAGCAAAAAAGTGTAAACGAAAAGCCGCAATTGACGTACAGTGGAGCAGCAAAATTAACCCAAGAGGATAATACGACTAACCTTTGGAAAGGAAGATCAAAACAAAACCAGATGCCATAATCATAACAAAGAAGGATGATGCGTCGTATGCAGATATTCTGCGGAAAATTAAAAGTGACAGCGGGCTTGAAGTACTGGGTTCAAATGTAACCCATATTCGTAAAACGTTAAAAGGAGATCTACTTATTGATCTTAAAAATCGAGCAGAGACGAAAGCCGAATCTTTCCAAAGCGCC
Source organism: Bactrocera dorsalis (assembly GCF_023373825.1). Lineage (NCBI taxonomy): Eukaryota > Metazoa > Arthropoda > Insecta > Diptera > Tephritidae > Bactrocera > Bactrocera dorsalis. The sequence goes on along the minus strand of NC_064304.1, from coordinate 68,987,162 downwards.
CTGGAGGGGGTGGTTGGCGAAATGGCTAAAATACAGCCCAAGACCCACAACGTCACGATTACGTGCAAGGACCTCGATGAAATTACAACTCCCGAAGAAATCTGCACAGCACTAAAAAGAGAGTGCGGAATAGAAAGTCTGGAGATATCGAGTGTGAAAAGTCTGCGAAAAACGCGCAGTGGCACGCAAATAGCACTTATATGCATGCGTCCTCAAGATGCCAAGGCCGCACTTAAAAATTGGGTGGTCGATCTGTCGCCTTCGAGAATTTTCGCCTGTCCCCAGATGCTATAAGTGTTTCCACCTGGGTCACATGGCGCGAAATTGCTGCAGCTCGACAGACAGATCTTCCCACTGTACACGCTGTGGAACTGCGGGACATTTAGCAAAGGCATGCACAAACGCTCCGAGCTGCATGCTCTGCAAAGGAGAGCCCTCAGTATTGAGCACGACTTGCCCAAAGTATATCGAGATGATGAAGTCTCTAAATAAATGAGGATACTACAGCTAAACCTTAACCATTGTGCAGCGGCTCAGGATTTGCTAGAACAGACAGTCATAGAAGAGAACATTGATGTCGCTATACTAAGTGAACAATACTCCCAGCGTCCGGAAAGCACTTGGATTGCAGAAAAATCTGGTAAGGCAGCAATATGGTCCTGCAAAGGCCAACCTTTCAAGACCAGCTCCAGAGAAGCTCATAACTGCTTCACATGGGCCAATATACAAGGGATATATCTTGTAAGTTGCTATGCTCGTCCCAGCGCAGCTATTACAGAATTTGAAGACTTCCTCTTACGGCTCTCTTTAGAAACCAGAGGCAAAACTCCAATTGTAATAGCGGGGGATTTTAACGCATTGTCGTCTGCATGGGGCAGCAGATATACAAACCATCGCGGGCGCCTAGTCCAAAAATTCCTCAGTCAAACGAACCTAACAATAATAAACAGTGGAACGCGAAACACGTACCAAAAAGGAAACAAAAGATCCATAATCGACATTATGTTTGCAAACGATTCGCTGAGCAGGCACATTAAGTGGGAAATGTCCAACATATACACAAACAGCGATCACATGGCAATTATAGCACATATTTCGTACTCCCGAGAGCAGGAGCTTCTTAGCAGAAACCCCTCCCGAAGGCGAAGTTGGAAACAACAAGAGTTCGACCCAGACCAGTTTGACCTAGTCTGGAGTGCATCAAAGGCATCTGGTGACAGCGCCGCCCACTTGGTATCAGCAGTTCGAAAAGAACTCGTGGCAGCATGCTATGCAACAATGCGTAGAACGTCACATCACCACAAGCGGCGGCCTGTATATTGGTGGAATGATGAAATTTCCATGCCGAGAAAGCTTTGTCACTCAGCTAGACGGCGTCTACAGCGTAACTGGAGCGAAACGAATGAAAATCGCCTTAGGGAGGAATTCAAAAGCTACAAGAGGCTCCTGAAGTCGGCAATTACACGAAGCAAAAAATCATGTTTTGAGAAGCTGTGTAAGGAAGCAAACCTTGACCCTTGGGGTACTGCATACAAAATATGTATGTCTAGGTTTAAAAACAAGCAGCAGCAACCTAAAGATGCCTCTTTTATGGGAAAGGTCGTTGAAACACTATTCCCGAAACACGACCGGATTTCATATGCCAAACGACGAAAGGAAGCTGTGGAGTCACCCCCGTTAGTCACGGAAGACGAACTATTGGCAATAGCAAGGAAAATCAAAAACGTCAAAGCGCTTGGGTTAGATGGGATACCCAACAGAGCCCTGAAGGAAGCTATAAGCTCAAAACCCCAACTGTTCGCTAAAATGTACAACACGTGTATAAAGGAAGAGGTGTTCCCCGACGTATGGAAAATACAGCGATTGGTTCTGCTCCCAAAACCAAAGAAACTACCGGAAGAACCCTCATCGTACCGACCACTGTGTATGCTCAACACAATGGGTAAAGTGTACGAAAATATAATAAGAAACCGCCTGGAGTTAGCGATCCAGAAAGCCGGCGGATTATCAGAGAGACAATACGGCTTTATAAAAAAGAGATCCACTATTGACGCACTACGAGAAGTCGTTGATACTGCGAAATGTGCAGTAAGTGGCAAAAGATGGAAAGGTGGCACAAAAAAGTACTGCGCGCTGATTACCCTGGATGTCAAGAACGCGTTCAACTCGGCAAAATGGGCACACATAATCGAAGCCCTGGATGAAATACACGCCCCTGAATACCTCATAGGTCAGTGTTAGGCCCACTATTATGGAACCTCATGTACGACGTGGTGCTAAAAAGACAGCAACCAACAGACGTGAAACTAATAGCGTATGCGGAGGATCTCATTGTGGTAGCAATGGCCAAACACTTAGCCGACCTAAGAAACAAATGCAATGAGTGCTTAAATGGCCTACGCCATTGGTTCTCATCTGTGAGTCTGGAGCTGGCGGAGCAAAAAACTGAAGTTTTGCTCATAAGCTCCAGGAAGGTAGAAGAACAAATAGAGCTCTCCAAAGGGGAGTGCGAGATTACTTCGCAGCCGCAACTAAAGTATCTGGGAGTAATATTAGATTCTAAATTAAAATTTAAAGAACACCTGGAATATTCATCCAGTAAAGCAAACAAAATTTACAATGCGCTATCGAGAATGATGACCAATACAGGCTGTGTGCGTTCCAGCCGGCGATTCCTTATAGCGAAGGCAATGAGCTCCGTAATACTGTATGCAGCACCAGCATGGATACAGGCAATGGATATAAAAGCATATGCTACACAAATAATTGCAGTGCATAGGCTTTCTGCAATTCGAGTAATAAGTGCTTTCCGGACTACATCTACCGACGCTGCTGAAGTATTAGCCAGCATGCCGCCCATTGACATCCAGGGAGATGAACTCGAGCATTTATATCATCTATCGGCGCCTAAAACAGTATCGGCAAAGACAAAGGAGAGGAATAAAAGCATTAAAATGTGGCAGGAGCGGTGGAATTCCTCATCCAAAGGGCGTTGGACCCACCGACTGATACCTGACATCCACTCGTGGATAGATAGACGACATGGGGACTTAGACTTTCATATGACCCAAATTCTTAGTGGACATGGATGCTTTAGAAGCTACCTTTTCAGATTCCACAACGACATCAGTCCGAATTGTCCGACATGCGCAGAATATATAGAAGACTCTGAGCATGTATTATTTCATTGCCCTCGATTTACGAATACAAGGGAAAAGCTAAAAACCACACTCGGTGGTAGTTTTACGGTCGATAATTTAACGACACTCATGTGTCAGTCGACTGATAATTGGAAAGCTGTCAGCGAAGCGTCAGCATCCATAATGACAAAACTGAGATTTTTTTGAACAAGTGAGGCGTCCGTCAGTTCGCACAATAGAGGAGACTTAAATGTCCTGTCCCTCCCACGAAGTAATACTTAATCGGTGGTTCCGTGGGAGAGTCCTGAGTTGGGAGTAGGTTAGGTTTAGCGGATTAAAGTTCCGCACTCCGGCTTTCGATGCTTCCCCCTACTATAAAAAAAAAAAAAAAAAAAAAAAAGCCATTAAGAAAACTCAGTTCGGGGTGGCTACGAAATTACGACCGAAGTATTTAGGACCGTACAGGATAGTCGCCAAACTAAACCATGACAGGTACGAGGTTGACAAAGTAGGAAATACGGAAGGACCAAAAAACACCACTACAGTGGCAGAAAACATGAAAAGGTGGACTTAATTATTCGAGGTCGAATAAGAGGTCAGGATAGCCGATTGTAGGAAGAAATAATATATAGAACATGTGGCAGTATTGTCACTGAACGAATAATGTAGTTCAAATGGCAACACTGCAAATCAAATGTTAATTGACGAAGCGTCCATCAGCAGCCATCATTGTAACGGTCCATATGGATCATCCATTTTTGTATTATAAACTAAGAGTCATTGTTCAAACATCAGTGGTTAAGTTCAGACGTAATCAATCAGTAGTGAAGAAGACATTGTGTAATGCGGTCGCGCCACCGCCTGAATTTTGAAGTGCGAAATAAATGAAATACAGTTTAAAACTAAAACGCGGTATTCTTTTTTTGAAGTAAATCCTACATGTATGTATATACTAAACAAATCGATAATACATCTTAACATAAAATTGTTTAATTGTTTCAAATACACCACCGTTATGGTTATATGACAACTCTATGACAACTCCAATATCTTCAAAACAGCTAATTAGCATACATAAATATGTAAAGTTTAAACTTTTACGCGACTTGGTATCGATTGCTTAATGTATACCTTAATATAAGATTTTGAAATTGTTTCAAATACAATGTCGTTATGGCTATACGACAACTCTATGACAACTCAAATATCTTCAAAACTGCTAATTAGCATAAGTTGGTAAAGTTCATACTTTCACGCAACTTTGTATCGATTGCCTAATGTAAATGTACTAAAAAATCGATAGTAAACCTTAATATAAGATTGTGAAATTGTTTCAAATGCACTGTCGTTATGGCTTTACGACAACTCTATGACAAGTACAATAACTTCAAAACGGCTATTTAGAATAAGTTTGTAAAGTATATATTTGAACGCAATTTTCTATCGATTGCTTAATGTATATATAAATACTAAAAAATCGATAGGACACCTTAATATAAGATTGTGAAATTGTTTCAAATACACTGTTGTTATGGCTATACAACAATTCTATGACGACTCCAATAACTTCAAAACGGCTAATTAGCATAAGTATGTAAAGTTAATACTTTTACCCAACTTGGTATCGTTTGCTTAATGTATATGTACTAAAAAATCGATTCTGCTCTTTAATATAAGATTGTGAAATTGTATCAAATACACTGTCGACATGGCTATACAACAACTCTATGACAACTCCAATAACTTCAAAACGGCTAATTAGCATAAGTTGGTAAAGTTTATATTTGTACGCAAGTTTGTATCGATTGCTTAATGTATATGTATGTATATACTAAAAAAATGAATAGTACACCTTAACATAAAATTGTTTAATTGTTTCAAATACACTGTCGTTATGGTTATATGACAATGTTGAAATGCAACCCTTTAGCAACTTACATTTTGAGTAACCCTGATATTTAGTATTGTAAGAAACCCTAAAACCAGAACATTCTTTCACTAGCATTTTAACTTTTGAATAAACTACTTCTTCTTGTCTTTTTGAATTGAACATTTCAAAGCGTTTTTCTTGGATCCGTGCAGTGCAAAAGTAAGAAATCCAACAGGTTATGGGCCCAGGTGCAAATTCCTGGGAACCTAGTAAATCGCGTTAAGTAATTAATAAAAAATATGAGTTTGTCGCTTTTTAACATAGAAAAATTGGATGAGTCCAATTATGACTCATAGAACTTGCAGCTACAAAGTGTGCTTGTCCATCAAGAGTTGTGGCCTGTTACGTGCGGAGAATTGCCCGCTCCAAAAGAAGATGCCGATGAAAAAGCTGTGTTGCTGTGGAAGGCAAAAGATGATAAGGCAAAAGCAACAATAATCCTCAGCATTACGCCTATGCAGATAAGCCACATTAAAAACTGCAAATCGGCGAATAAGGCGTGGAAATGTCTACAAGAAGTGCATAGACCAAAGGGGCCTGTGAGAAAGGTAACTTTGTTCAAACAGTTACTTGGAATTCGAATGAATGACGGTGAGTGTGTCCAGCAATACATTTGCAAGTTCACGGCAGTCGCAGAGAAGCTTGCTGAAATTGGAGTGTGTCTCCAGAATGATTTATTCGTTATTATGCTTCTTGCGAGTCTGCCGAAATCATTTGAGAGTTTGGTGGTTGCTTTGGAGTCTCGCGATGAGCTACCAAATCTCACTGCTGTTAAAATTAAGTTAATAGAAGAAGGCGAGCGACGTAAAACACGCCAGTCTGAGCATACCGAGGGTAGCGTGCAAGCTTTCGTAGCACACGCAAACACAAACGCAAGAAAAAAATATTTTGAACATGCAAAATCGAACAACAGCGCAAGTACCGCAAGCAAACGCAATGACAATAGCAAAAAATCAAATTTAAAATGTTACAGTTGTGGCACAAAAGGTCATTTCGCCGCACAATGTAAAGAAAAAGATCGAGAAAAATCTTCGCATCAAAATGTAATAAGAAACGGACTGTTTGCTGCTGTTAGTAGCAGAATTTTACACAACGATGTTTGGTGCGTTGACAGCGGCGCTTCTTCACACTTATGTTGTAACCGCAACATGTTTTATGAGTTCGAGCCGTGTGAAGAATCAATTATGTTAGCGGCTGAACACAAAATATTAGCAAAAGGCAAAGGTGTTGTTCGATTGAGAAGAAACGAGTTTGATGTAACTCTCGTAGATGTTTTGTTCGTGCCGGGTCTACAGTGCAACTTTGTGTCAGTTGCCAGAGCAGTTAACAGTGGCTACATTGTCGAATTCAAGGGAAACACGGCGAAGATCTTCAACAAGCACAGTGGAATAATATTATGTGCACAAAATTTCAGAGATTTATATTTAATTGAAATAAATAAAAATAAATTGTTCTTTGTGAGGAAAATTGCTGACGACGTGATGAAGTGGCATAATAGATTTGGCCATCTGAATTTCGCAAGTTTACGGCAGCTTAGTAATAAGCAGATGGTGTTTGGACTTCCGATTAACATACCGACTGATGTCAACTGCGCTTTGTGCATGTCGAGTAAATGCACTCAGCGGCCATATAAAGGGTGATTTTTTAAGAGCTTGATAACATTTTTTTTTTGAAAAAAACGCATAAAATTTGCAAAATCTCATCGGTTCTTTATTTGAAACGTTAGATTGGTTCATGACATTTACTTTTTGAAGATAATTTCATTTAAATGTTGACCGCGGCTGCGTCTTAGGTGGTCCATTCGGAAAGTCCAATTTTGGGCAACTTTTTCGAGCATTTCGGCCGGAATAGCCCGAATTTCTTCGGAAATGTTGTCTTCCAAAGCTGGAATAGTTGCTGGCTTATTTCTGTAGACTTTAGACTTGACGTAGCCCCACAAAAAATAGTCTAAAGGCGTTAAATCGCATGATCTTGGTGGCCAACTTACGGGTCCATTTCTTGAGATGAATTGTTGTCCGAAGTTTTCCCTCAAAATGGCCATAGAATCGCGAGCTGTGTGGCATGTAGCGCCATCTTGTTGAAACCACATGTCAACCAAGTTCAGTTCTTCCATTTTTGGCAACAAAAAGTTTGTTAGCATCGAACGATAGCGATCGCCATTCACCGTAACGTTGCGTCCAACAGCATCTTTGAAAAAATACGGTCCAATGATTCCACCAGCGTACAAACCACACCAAACAGTGCATTTTTCGGGATGCATGGGCAGTTCTTGAACGGCTTCTGGTTGCTCTTCACCCCAAATGCGGCAATTTTGCTTATTTACGTAGCCATTCAACCAGAAATGAGCCTCATCGCTGAACAAAATTTGTCGATAAAAAAGCGGATTTTCTGCCAACTTTTCTAGGGCCCATTCACTGAAAATTCGACGTTGTGGCAGATCGTTCGGCTTCAGTTCTTGCACGAGCTGTATTTTATACGGTTTTACACCAAGATCTTTGCGTAAAATCTTCCATGTGGTCGAATAACACAAACCCAATTGCTGCGAACGGCGACGAATCGACATTTCACGGTCTTCAGCCACACTCTCAGAAACAGACGCAATATTCTCTTCTGTACGCACTGTACGCATTCGTGTGGTTGGTTTAATGTCCAATAAAGTAAACTGAGTGCGAAACTTGGTCACAATCGCATTAATTGTTTGCTCACTTGGTCGATTATGTAGACCATAAATCGGACGTAAAGCGCGAAACACATTTCGAACCGAACACTGATTTTGGTAATAAAATTCAATGATTTGCAAGCGTTGCTCGTTAGTAAGTCTATTCATGATGAAATGTCAAAGCATACTGAGCATCTTTCTCTTTGACACCATGTCTGAAATCCCACGTGATCTGTCAAATACTAATGCATGAAAATCCTAACCTCAAAAAATCACCCGTTAGTAGCTCACAAAATTATGCAGCCGATGTATTGAGGGTGGTGCATACTGATGTTTGCGGTTCGGTAAATGTTGCATCGATCGGTGGAGCCCGATACTTCTTAACCTTCATGGATGATAAAACGCACTATATATTTGTGTATTTTTTACGGCACAAAAGCGAGGTGTTCGAAAAATTCAAGGAATTTAAAGCAATGGCAGAGTGTCAAACTGGGGAAAAATTAAGGATATTAAGAAGCGACAATGGGACAGAGTTTGTCAACAATATTTTTGATGAATATTTAAAAGCGAATGGCATTTTACGGAAACTTACGGTCCCGTATAGGCCACAGCAAAATGGTGCTGCTGAGAGGTTAAATCGCACTCTACTTGAAATGGCAAGGTGTATGTTGCTGGGTGCAGGTCTCGAACAGTCGTTATGGGGTGAAGCGGTATCTATGTCCGCGTATTTGAGGAATCGTTCTCCAACCAAAGCGTTAGATAGTGTAACGCCTTATGAAGCATAGCATGGTCATAAGCCAACGGTGGCGCATTTAAGAGCGTTTGGATCATTTGCAGTGGCTCTTGATAAACGACAGCGAGACAAATTCAAGCCAAAGGGTAAAGAATGTGTTATGGTAGGATATTCTGACACTTCAGAGGCGTATAGATTGTACGATAAAGAAGCAAAGCGTTTAATTATTAGTAGGGATGTATACTTCATCGAGCAAACGCAACACAAGCAACAGCATGAGGCAATTTTAGACGTATTGAATCCGATACACGTTTCCGATGATGAGCAGATGGCTCAGGTACCTGTCATTCAAGCTGATGAGGCAAACGATAACGCGAACGAAGATGAAGTTGTAGATGATGGTGGCATGCAGCCAGAGAAAAGTGATGACGATTTCGAGTCTGCTGAAGATGAACCAACTCCGCTTAAACGTGGGCCAGGTAGACCTAGGTTAATTCGTACTGGTGGATGCGGTAGACCGAAAAAACAGCATAATTACTTAAGCTTGTTGACGTCTACGTATGGAGGATGGAGTCATGTGTAGAAGTTCACGCAAGTGAGGAAAGTTCTCTGATTGCCATTCACTTGGGAGTGGCCAGAAACGATTCTTTTACATGTGACTCAAGCAGCTCACGACTTCCGGTCTTTGACCAAGTATCCTCTGGGTAGCCTAAGAACATCCGTTTGAAGGCGAGCTAACGTGAGAAGGCGAAACATCCCCTGCATAGGGTTGTGCGCTGGGTTTGGGACCCGCCACGTAAAAAAACACCCGCAATGAAAATCAACTATAAGCCTCGGATGAGAAACCCCCCTTTCGATGACGACCATGGCAAACGAAATAAGGACTACGAACTAAGGGCATGCACCTGGAATGTCCGGTCCCTTAATTGGGAAGGTGCCGCTGCCCAGCTGGTTGATGTCCTCGTGAAAATAAAGGCTGACATCACCGCCGTCCAAGAAATGCGATGGACGGGACAAGGACAGAGACGAGTAGGTCCTTGTGACATCTACTACAGTGGCCATATAAAGGAGCGCAAGTTTGGTGTTGGATTCGTGGTTGGAGAGAGACTCCGTCGCCGAGTACTATCATTCACTCCGGAGAATGAACGTCTAGCCACAATCCGCATCAAAGCGAGGTTCTTCAACATATCGCTGATTTGCGCCCACGCCCCGACGGAAGAGAAGGACGATGTGACCAAAGATGCCTTTTATGAGTGCTTGGAGCGCACTTATGTGAGATGCCCCCGTCACGATGTAAAAATCGTGCTTGGCGACTTTAACGCCAGGGTGGGCAAAGAAGGTATCTTTGGTACTACGGTCGGTAAATTCAGCCTCCACGAGGAAACATCCCCAAATGGGTTGAGGCTGATCGACTTCGCCGGGGCCTGAAATATGGTTATCTGTAGTACTAGATTCCAGCATAAGAAGATCCATCAAGCTACCTGGCTGTCTCCGGATCGAAAAACTACCAACCAGATCGATCATGCTGTGATAGACGAAAGACACGTCTCCAGTGTTTTAGATGTGCGTGCGCTCCGAGGTCCTAACATCGACTCGGACCACTATCTTGTTGCAGCCAAAATTCGCACCCGCCTCTGTGCAGCAAAAAACGCACGCCAACAAACACAAGGAAGGTTCGACGTCGAGAAGCTACAATCACAACAGACAGCCGAACGATCCTCTACTCGGCTTGCACTCCTGCTCTCTGAGAGCACTCGTCAACAACTAGGTATAAGGGAACTGTGGGACGGAATTTCAAACTCCTTACGTACAGCTGCAACCGAAACCATTGGTTTTCGGAAAGTGCAAAAGAACAGCTGGTACGACGAGGAGTGCCGTGTCGCAGCGGAGAGAAAACAGGCTGCCTACCACGCAACGTTACGATCGACCACAACACGTGCGGGATGGGATAGATACCGAGAGTTGAAGAGGGAAGCGAGACGCATTTGCAGACAGAAGAAGAAAGAAGCCGAAATGCGTGAGTACGAGCAGCTTGGCAAGCTGGCCGACAGGGGTAATGCTCGAAAATTCTACGAAAAAATGCGGCGGCTTACAGAAGGTTTCAAGACCGGAGCATACTCCTGTAGAACCCCCCAAGGTGATCTAGCCACCGATGCCCAGAGCATACTTAAATTATGGAGGGAACACTTCTCCAACCTGCTGAATGGCAGTGAACGCACAACACCAGGAGAAGGCGAACCCGATACCCTAATCGATGACGATGGAGCAGACGTTCCATTGCCCGATCATGAAGAAGTTCGAATAGCAATTGTCCGCCTGAAAAACAACAAAGCGGCAGGGGCCGATGGATTGCCGGCCGAGCTATTCAAACACGGCGGCGAAGAACTGATAAGGAGCATGCATCAACTTCTTTGTAAAATATGGTCGGACGAAAGCATGCCCAACGATTGGAATCTAAGTGTGCTATGCCCAATCCATAAAAAAGGGGACCCCACAATCTGCGCCAACTACCGTGGGATTAGCCTCCTCAACATCGCATATAAGGTTCTGTCGAGCGTATTGTGTGAGAGATTAAAGCCCACCGTCAACAAACAGATTGGACCTTATCAGTGTGGCTTCAGACCTGGTAAATCAACAACCGACCAGATATTCACCATGCGCCAAATCTTGGAAAAGACCCGGGAAAGGAGAATCGACACTCACCACCTATTCGTCGATTTCAAAGCTGCTTTCGACAGCACGAAAAGGAGTTGCCTTTATGCCGCGATGTCTGAATTTGGTATCCCCGCAAAACTAATACGGCTGTGTAAACTGACGTTGAGCAACACGAAAAGCTCCGTCAGGATCGGGAAGGACCTCTCCGAGCCGTTCGATACCAAACGAGGTTTCAGACAAAGCGATTCCCTATCGTGTGACTTTTTCAACCTGCTTCTGGAGAAAATAGTTCGAGCTGCAGAACTCAACAGAGAAGGTACCATCTTCTATAAGAGTGTACAACTGCTGGCGTATGCGGATGATATTGATATCATCGGCCTCAACACCCGCGCCGTTAGTTCTGCTTTCTCCAAACTGGACAAGGAAGCAAAAGAAATGGGTCTGGCAGTGAACGAGGGCAAGACGAAATATCTCCTGTCATCAAACAAACAGTCGTCGCACTCGTGACTTGGCACTCACGTCACTGTTGACAGTCATAACTTTGAAGTTGTAGGTAATTTCGTCTATATTGGAACCAGCGTAAACACCACCAACAATGTTAGCCTAGAAATCCAACGCAGGATAACTCTTGCCAACAGGTGCTACTTCGGACTAAGTAGGCAATTGAGAAGCAAAGTCCTCTCCCGACAAACAAAAACCAAACTCTATAAGTCACTCATAATTCCCGTCCTGCTATATGGTGCAGAGGCCTGGACGATGTCAACAACAGATGAGTCGACGTTGCGAGTTTTCGAGAGAAAAGTTCTGCGAAATATTTATGGCCCTTTGCGCGTTGGCCACGGCGAATATCGCATTCGATGGAACGATGAGCTGTACGAGATATACGACGACATTGACATAGTTCAGCGAATTAAAAGACAGCGGCTACGCTGGCTAGGTCATGGCTGGCTAGGTCATGCTGAAAGTATTCGACGCAGTACCCGCCGCGGGAAGCAGAGGAAGAGGAAGACCTCCACTCCGTTGGAAGGACCAAGTGGAGAAGGACCTGGCTTCGCTTGGAATATCCAATTGGCGCCACGTAGCGAAGAGAAGAAACGACTGGCGCGCTATTGTTGACTCGGCTATAATCGTGTAGCCGGTGTCTACACAAATAAAGAAGAAGAAGATACAGTAGGTGAGGCGTTATCAAGTGAACTTTCTGGCGATTGATAAAATGCAATGAAAGATGAATACGAATCGTTGTTGAAGAACAAGATTTGGGAACTTGTGAAGTTACCAAGAGAGCAAAAACCAGTGCGTAATAAATGGGTGTTCGCGATCAAAAGAAATAAGGATGGAAATGTAGAACGGTTTAAAGCGAGGTTGGTTGCGAAAGGGTGTTCGCAAATTTACGGTGTAAACTATACCGAGACTTTTTCACCCGTCGTACGTTACAATACCATTCGAATGATTTTTGCGATAGCAGCGGAATACCGTTTGCACTTACATCAAATGGATGTATCCACCGCTTATTTGAATAGCGATTTGTCTGAAGATATTTATATGAATCAACCCGAAATGTTTGTGGATAAGCGTTATCCTGATCATTGCTTAAAGTTAAAGAAAGCTTTATATGGCCTTAAGCAATCCGGTCGCCAATGGAATATGAAATTAGATTCCATATTGAAGCAGATAGGATTCAAACAGTGTGAGTGTGAACCGTGCGTATATGTTATGCACAGGTGCAAGCAGTTGAATATTATAGCCGTTTATGTTGATGACTTACTGATTGCCAGCTCGGATTACAGTCACTTAAAACATATAAAGGATATGATATCAAATAAAGTTGAAGTTGTGGATAAGGGTCAAGTCCAGCTCTTTTGAGAGAGATGGTGAAACTGGAGCTATTGCCATTAGTCAGAAGGGACATATTAAAAGGTTATTGCGCGAGTACCAAATGGAAAAGTGTCGACCGATCGCATTCCTTTAGATCCAGGACACCAAGTTGTGGGTAATGACCAGAATTGTAACAAAGCAAATCAGGTGCAGTATCAATCACTCATTGGGTCACTTATGTATCTAGCTGTGTGCACGCGACCTGATATCTTGCACTCAGTTTGTAAGCTCGGTTTGTAAGCACAGCGTAACAATGATCCACATGTAGAACACTTATCAGCAGCAAAGCGCGTATTAAGGTATTTATGCACCACACAAGATATGCAAATGAGGTATAACAAAACCGGTAAACCAATTGAGTGTTTTGTGGATTCCGACTGGGGTGGCGACACATGTGATCGGAAATCGTATACTGGGTATGCAGTTATGTTAGCCGGAGGAGTGTTTTCATACGAGTGTAAAAAGCAGACGACGGTAGCACTTAACAGCACAGAAGCCGAATACATGGCGCTAGCATGCGTTGTTAAAGAAGCTGTTTACTTGAAGCAGCTATTAACTGAAATGGAACTCGAATGCCCGGATGCGATGATAGTGAACGGAGATAATTTAAGCGCGATGAATTTAGTCAAGAACCTCGTATACCACGCTCGAAGTAAACACATTGATACTAAATATCATTTTATAAGAAATATCTATCGAGGTGGCGAAATAGAACTTAATTACTGCAGCACTAGTAAAATGATTGCAGACATAATTACTAAGAACCTAGCCAGACTTAATCATGAAAAATTTTCTAAAATGTTGAACTTGAGTTAAATATATTTACTTGTAATGCTCAAATATGTTCGTTGAGGTGGCGTGTTGACATGCAACCCTTTAGCAAATTACATTTTTGAGTAACCCTGATTTTTAGTATTCTAAGAAACCCTAAAACCAGAACATTCTTTCACTAGCATTTTAACTTTTGAATAAACTACTTCTTCTTGTCTTTTTGAATCGAACATTTCAAAGCGTTTTTCTTGGATCCGTGCAGTGCAAAAGTAAGAAATCCAACAGACAACTCTATGACAACTCCATTAACTTCAAAACGGTTAATTAGCATATATATGTAAAGTTTATATTTTTACGCAACTTGGTATCGATTGCTTAATGTATACGTACTAGAAAATCGACAGTACACCTTAATATAAGATTGTGAAATTCTTTCAAATACATAAATATGTAAATTTTATATTTTTACGCAATTTAGTATCGATTGGTTAATGTACTCGTATATGTACATACTAAAAAATCGATAGTACATTTTAATATAAGATTGTGAAATTTCTTCAAATACACTATCGTTATGGCTATACGACAACTCTATGACAACTCCAATATCTTCAAAACGGCTAATTACCATAAGTTTGTAAAGTTTATAACGGGTGATTTTTTTGAGGTTAGGATTTTCATGCATTAGTATTTGACAGATCACGTGGGATTTCAGACATGGTGTCAAAGAGAAAGATGCTCAGTATGCTTTGACATTTCATTATGAATAGACTTACTAACGAGCAACGCTTGCAAATCATTGAATTTTATTACCAAAATCAGTGTTCGGTTCGAAAATTTGTTATCGACAAATTTTGTTCAGCGATGAGGCTCATTTCTGGTTGAATGGCTACGTAAATAAGCAAAATTGCCGCATTTGGGGTGAAGAGCAACCAGAAGCCGTTCAAGAACTGCCCATGCATCCCGAAAAATGCACTGTTTGCTGTGGTTTGTACGCTGGTGGAATCATTGGACCGTATTTTTTCAAAGATGCTGTTGGACGCAACGTTACGGTGAATGGCGATCGCTATCGTTCGATGCTAACAAACTTTTTGTTGCCAAAAATGGAAGAACTGAACTTGGTTGACATGTGGTTTCAACAAGATGGCGCTACATGCCACACAGCTCGCGATTCTATGGCCATTTTGAGGGAAAACTTCGGACAACAATTCATCTCAAGAAATGGACCCGTAAGTTGGCCACCAAGATCATGCGATTTAACGCCTTTAGACTATTTTTTGTGGGGCTACGTCAAGTCTAAAGTCTACAGAAATAAGCCAGCAACTATTCCAGCTTTGGAAGACAACATTTCCGAAGAAATTCGGGCTATTCCGGCCGAAATGCTCGAAAAAGTTGCCCAAAATTGGACTTTCCGAATGGACCACCTAAGACGCAGCCGCGGTCAACATTTAAATGAAATTATCTTCAAAAAGTAAATGTCATGAACCAATCTAACGTTTCAAATAAAGAACCGATGAGATTTTGCAAATTTTATGCGTTTTTTTTTAAAAAAAAGTTATCAAGCTCTTAAAAAATCACCCTATATTTCTACGCAACTTGGTATCGACTGCTTAATGTAAATGTCCTACAAAATCGATAGTACACCTTAATATAAGATTGTGAAATTGCTTCAAATGCACTGTCGTTATGGCTATACGACAACTATATGACAACTGCAATAACTCCAAAACGAATAAGTTTGTGAAATTCCTTCAAATACACTGTCGTTATGGCTATACAGCAACTCTATGACAACTCCAATATCTTCAAAACGGCTAATTGGCATAAGTTTGTAAAGTTTATATTTTTACGCAACTTTGTATCGATTGCTTAATGTATATGTTAATACTAAAAAATTGATAGTACACCTTAATATAAGGTTGTGAAATTGCTTCAAATAGACTGTCGCTATGGCTATACGACAACTCTATGACTACTCCAATATCTTCAAAACGGCTAATTAGCATAAGTTTGTAAAGTTTATATTTTTACGCAACTTTGTATCGATTGCTTAATGTATATGTTAATACTAAAAAATTGATAATACACCTTAATATGAGGTTGTGAAATTGCTTCAAATACTCTGTCGCTTTAGCTATACGAACACTCTATGACAACTCCAATAACTTCAAAACGGTTAATTAGCATAAGTATGTAAATTTTATATTTCACGCAAGTTGGCATTGATTTCCTACTTTATATGTACTAAAAAATCGATAGCACACCTTAATATAAGATTGTGAAATTGGTTCAAATACACTGTCGTTATGGCTATACAACAATTCTATGACAAATTCAATAACATCAAAACGGCTAATTAGCATAAATATGTAAAGTTTATATTTTTAAGCAAGTTGGTATCGATTGCTTAATGTGTGCATGCATATTCTAAAAAATTGATTGCACACCTTCAAATAAATTTGTTTAATTGTTTCAAATATACTGTCGTTATGGTTGTATGACAACTCTATGACAACTCCAATATCTTCAAAACGGCTAATGAGCATAAATATGTAAAGTTTATATTTTACGCGACTTGGTATCGATTGCTTAATGTATACCTTAATATAAGATTTTGAAACTGTTTCAAATACACTGTCGTTATGGCTATACAAAAACTCTATGACAACTCAAATATCTTCAAAACCGCTAATTAGCATAAGTTGGTAAAGTTTATATTTGTACACAACTTTGTATCGATTGCTTAATGTACATGTATGTATATACTAAAAAATCGACAGTACACCTTAATATAAGGTTGTGAAAATGTTACAAATACACTGTCGTTATGGCTATACGACAACTCCATGACAACTGCAATAACTCCAAACCACCTAAGTATGTAAAGTTTATATTTTCACGCAACTTGGTATTGATTGCCTAATGTAAATGTACTAAAAAATCTATAGTACACCTTAATATAAGATTGTGAAATTCCTTCAAATACACTGTTGTTATGGCTATGCGACAACTCTATGACAACTCCAATATCTTCAAAACGGTTAATTAGCATAAGTATGTAAAATTTACATTTTCACGCAACTTGGCACTGATTGCCTAATGTATATGTACTAAAAAATCGATAGCACACCTTAATATAAGATTGCGAAATGGTTTCAAATACATGGTCGTTATGACTATACGACAACTCTATGACAACTCCAATAACTTCAAATTGGTTAATTAGCATAAGTTTGTAAATTGAATTCTTTTACTCAACTTGGTATCGATTGCTTAATGTATATGTACTAAAAAATCGATTCTGCTCTTTAATATAAGATTGTGAAATTGTTTAAAATACACTGTCGACATAGCTATACAACAACTCTTTGACAACTCCAATAACTCCAAAACGGCTAATTAGCATAAGTATATAAAGTTAAATTTTTTATGCAACTTGGTATTGATTGCCTAATGTAAATGTACTAAAAAATCGATAGTACACCTTAATACAAGATTGTGAAATTGCTTTAATTACACTGTCGTAATGGCTGTACGACAACTCTATGACAACTACAATAACTTCAAAACGGCTAATTAGAATAAGTTTGTAAAGTTTATATTTGTACGCAACTTTGTATCGATTGCTTAAGGTATATATAAATACTAAAAAATCGATAGTACACCTCAATATAAGATTGTAAAATGGTTTCAAATACACTGTCGTTATGTCTATACGACAACTCTATGACAACTCCAATAACTCCAAAACTGCTAATTAGCATAAGTTTGCAAAGTTTATATTTTTACGCAACTTGGTATCGATTGCTTAATGTATATGTACTAAAAATTTATTCTACACCTTAATATAAGTTTGCGAAACTGTTTCAAATGCACCGTCTTTATGGCTATATGACAACTCCAATAACTTCAGATTGGCTAATTAGCATAAATATGTAAAGTTTATATTTTTAAGCAAGTTGGTATCGATTGCTTAATGTGTGCATGCATATTCTAAAAAATTGATTGCACACCTTCAAATAAATTTGTTTAATTGTTTCAAATATACTGTCGTTATGGTTGTATGACAACTCTATGACAACTCCATTATCTTCAAAACGGCTAATGAGCATAAATATGTAAAGTTTATATTTTACGCGACTTGGTATCGATTGCTTAATGTATACCTTAATATAAGATTTTGAAATTTTTTCAAATAAACTGTCGTTATGGCTATACGACAACTCTATGACAACTCAAATATCTTCAAAACCGCTAATTAGCATAGGTTGGTAAATTTTATATTTTTACGCAACTTGGTGTCGATTGCTTAATGAAAATGTACTAAAAAATCGATTCTACGCCTTAACATAAGTTTGTGAAATTGTTTCAAATGCACTGTCGTTATGGCTATTCGACAACTCTATGACAACTCCAATAACTTCAAAATGCCTAATTAGCATAAGTTCGTAAATTTAATACTTTTACGCAACTTTGTATCGATTGCTTAATGTATATGTACTAAAAAATCGAAAGTACACCTTAATATAAGATTGTGAAATGGTTTCAAATACACTGTAGTTATGGCTATACAACAATTCTATGACGACTCCAATAAGTTCGAAACGGCTAATTAGCATAAGTATGTAAAGTTTAAATTCTTACGCAACTTGGTATTGATTGCCTAATGTAAATGTACTAAAAAATCGATAGTACACCTTAATTTAAGATTGTGAAATTCTTTCAAATACACTGCCGTTATGGTTATACGATAACTCTATGACAACTGCAATAACTCCAAAACGGTTAATTAGACCAAGTTTTTAAAGTTTGTATTTTTACGCAACTTTGTATCGATTGCTTAATGTATATGTATATACTAAAAAATTGATAGTACACCTTAACATAAGATTGTGAAACTCTTTCAAATACACTGTCGTTATGGCTATACAGCAACTCTATGACAACTCCAATATCTTCAAAGCGGCTAATTAGCATAAGTTTGTAAAGTTTATATTTTTACGCAACTTTGTCTCGATTGCCTAATGTAAATGTACTAAAAAATCGATAGTACACCTTAACATAAGATTGTGAAATTCCTTCAAATAGACTGTCGTTATGACTATACGACAACTCTATGACAACTCCAATAACTTCAAATTGGTTAATTAGCATAAGTTTGTAAAGTGAATTCTTTTACGCAACTTGGTATCGATTGCTTAATGTATATGTACTAAAAAATCGATTCTGCTCTTTAATATAAGATTGTGAAATTGTTTAAAATACACTGTCGACATAGCTATACAACAACTCTATGACAACTCCAATAACTCCAAAACGGCTAATTAGCATAAGTTTGTAAAGTTTATATTTTTACGCAACTTTGTATCGATTGCTTAATGTAAATGTATATACTACAAAATTGATAGTACACCTTAATATAAGATTGTGAAATTCTTTCAAAGTTATATTTTTACACAACTTGGTATTGATTGCCTAATGTATATGTACTAAAAAATCGATAGTACACCTTAATATAAGGTTATGAAATTGCTTCAAGTACACTGTCGCTATGGCTATACGACAACTCTATAACAACTGCAATAACTACAAAACGGCTAATTAGCCTAAGAATGTGAAGTTTATATTTTCACGCAACTTGGTATTGATTGCCTAATGTATATGTAAAAAAATCGATAGCACACCTTAATATAAGATTGCGAAATTATTTCAAATACACGGTCGTTGTGGGTATACGACAACTTTATTACAACTGCAATAACTCCAAAACGGTTAATTAGACTAAGTTTTTAAAATTTGTATTTTTACGCAACTTTGTATCGATTGCTTAATGTATATGTATATACTAAAAAATTGATAGTACACCTTAATATAAGATTGTGAAATTCTTTCAAATACACTGCCGTTATGGCTATACGACAACTCTGTTCATACCAAATGAACACATCCCTGCATTGTCCTCCTAACTCGTCTAAATACGAATTAGAGGACAATGCAAAAAACACCCAACAGCGCCAACATAACAGCGAAGTACCCAACAAAACGAAAAAACACAATAAAACGAATCACCATAGCGGACGGACACATAAGCGCCAAAAACAGCAGCATCAGCGGTAACAACAACAACAACAGCAGCACCAGCATATCAACGCGGGAAACAATAACCACATCAGGTTTTATATAAAGTTTATATTTATATTTATATTTATATTTATAAATAACCCGTAAACCCCTTATTATTGTATAAACCCGTACACAATATACAATTATACATACTAACTCACTCATATTATATACATATATTACACACCCTCAAATATATACACACATCCGAATTGTTATCCAAATTCGAATAGTTTTTATTTTATTTGGCACACCGGCAAATATATCGTGGACAACCCCGACATTTTGGTCCTTCGAGCCGGATTTTCTGCCTCATAAAATCAACCCACCCACTTAAATACCAATTAACCATCGTTTAGATCATCAGGATTTACACAAATTCACCCACCCAACAACCACCTTCCGGATCTTCAGGAGTTTACCCACCCAATCAACTACTCAACTACAGCAAACACATAAGTGGAAAAAATTGTAAGTACCCAAACCCAAATTTATTCAAAATATAATAATATAAATTAGTGCAAATCGGAATAAAACGGCAAAGTGAAACAAAAACAAAATTAATATTCTATTCCAAAGTAAATCTTTTGCTTAACCGGTATTAAGCACAAAGTATTTGCTAACTTTGCTATTGCCATATTCCGCTTTGCACCTTACCCGTTGACATACATACATACGCATATAAATTTTGAGAGCCAAATAGCGTTGCTTTGGCACCCAGCCGTACCTACGCGTACATATGTTTTATTGTTTTACCCGCGCAACTAACAACGAACTAACGTTGACTGCAAGTGCAGTGTGAGCAAGCAAAAAACAGACCCGGTAGGAAAAATTTCAAAAGACCCATTAGGAAATTTTTCGTTCGTCGGAATTTTACTCATTATATTTTGCGGTTCAAAATATACACAGGAAACAAAAAAATAAAGTCGTTGCTTATTAACTTATTCCAATTCAAGCTTAAATAAAGAAATTGTTTTTCAAATTTATTATTTGTTTTATTTCAATTTAATTAATTATTACGACCCGGTTAAGTGAATTTTTAATAGCAATGGAAGAATTTAAATTTTGTATTTCCGATTTGTTCGAATACATTGAGGAACATTACGACACCCAACCCGAAGATGAGTCTATTTATAGCCTAGAAATAAAAAGGGTTGAACTCAACGCGATATACGACAAGGCAAACAAGTCGTACGATGCCGTTCGTAGAACCCCACAAAAACCCGGTGAAACTATTGATTTTGCAAAAATCAAAGAAAATTTTAAAAAAGGTTATCAATTATATTTAAAGTGTTTAGGATCCATTAATAAAGCTATTGATGATCTCAAGACCCCAACCCCAATAAAGGAAAGAGTTTCAGAAGAATTTACATCGCGGGACATAGGACCCTCAATACATATACCCCCTTGTGATACGGACATATTTTATGGAGATTTCGCAACCTGGCCTTCATTCCGAGATATGTTTACGGCTATATACGTAAACAATCACAAAATCAGCAACGTGGAAAAACTGTTCCATTTGATTCAAAAAACCCGAGGAGAAGCAAGAGCAATTGTTAAAAATACACCCTTAACAAATGATGGTTTCCTGATGGCATGGCACGAGTTAAGGTCAACGCGCAATTGAAGATTTTATTCAACTTACCCCAAGCAACCCAAGAAAGTGGAAGCGCGATCAAACACCTTCAGAGGACCGTCAACAATTGCCTCACAAATCTACACAACGTGTACATAGACACTAGTAGCTGGGACCCCATCTTAATCTTCTTATGCGGATTGAAATTACCCAAAACCCTACTTCATCAATTCGAGGACACCCTAGAAGATAACTCGGAAATACCATCCTGGAAAACTTTCGACGCGTTTCTCACTCATCGATATAAATCTTTGGAAGCAGTTGGAAATCTAACTGACCCCGTTCCAGTGACCCAATCCGACAGTGGATCCTATAGGAAAGGAAAAGACAGGAAGTTCAGCACATTTCACGCTAATGTTTCCGGAACTTCGACCCTGGATTTTTCACACGCTAGTGCACACCCAGTTAGAGGCAACAACCTTTCAAAAAAGCCTCAAGACATTGAAAGTTGTAAGCTTTGTAGAACACAACATTCAATTCGAGAATGTCCAAAGTTCTTACAAATGAATGTTGAGACCCGAATAACCACAATTAAAAATAATGGTTATTGCTTCAATTGCCTTGCATTATCTCACAGTTTCAGAGATTGCAAGAGCAAATATTCTTGTAGAATATGCAGAAAGAAACATAACACACTTCTGCATAGGGATACACCAACCCGTTCCCAATCCCCCCCGCAAGGATCAAGAGCCTCAAACCCGCCTCTTGACCCAAGCACCAGTAGTACCTCCCAAACCCTTAATACCAATATAAATCCGCAAGCCTACACAACCCTCTTACAGTCCACTTAAACTCAAGACCCTCAAAACTTTAGTGGGAAACAGATTTTGTTAGGTACTGCTGTAGTCCAAGTTTTATACAAAGGGCAAATATTCACAGCTCGCGCACTAGTCGACTCCGTGTCAGAAGCCACTTTTGTTTCAGAGAAATTCCAGAGAAAATTGGACATACCCACGTTCAGGAGAAATGCACAAGTGACTGGATTGAACAACACCGTTTCGGCAACACCCTCCAAAATTTGTGAACTTACCCTTAGTTCACCGACAAGAAAGGAGTTTAAGATAACAACACACGCGTTTATCTTAAAATCTTTAACCGATAATTTACCCACTCACTCACTTAATACGATCATCACTGGTACAGATTTCGGTTTTAGTTTAGCTGACCCTCACTTTTATAAACCCAGACCAGTGGACATATTGATCGGAAGTGACCTGCACCCACAAATAATCCTCAGTGGTGCACGGAAAAATGTACTCGGGACCCTTCTAGCCCAAGAAACGGAATTCGGATGGATTTTATCCGGACCCATACCAGAAAAACCCTTATCACCCTCGATAATGTCATTTTTCAATAAGATGACCCCAGACAAGTTGCTCACACAATTTTGGGAAGTTGAAGAAGTTCCAAGGAAGCCTCTACCATCATCTTCAGATATGGTTTGTGAGCAAATTTATAAAAATACGACCCACAGAAACTCAGATGGGCGCTATGTGGTAACATTACCCTTTAAAACCCCAGAAAACATAGAATTGGGCAACTAAAGACACATAGCTCTAAAATAAAAGCGGAGTACGACAAGGCCATCAACGAATATTTGGAACTCGGTCATATGACAAAAATAGAATACGACCCTGCGGGTAATACGAAAGCGTATTATCTGCCACATCACGCAGTCATTAAACCGGATCGCATAACGACTCAACTCCGAGTGGTATTCAACGCTTCATGCCCCACCTCGAACAGGAACAGCCTCAACGATGTACTACATACTGGACCCACTCTACAAGCAGACCTCGTAATCCTAGTAGTAAAATGGCGAATGTTTCAAATCGTATTCAACGCAGATATCCAAAAAATGTATCGTCAAATACTCGTTGAAAGCAGACACACTCCGTTTCAAAGAATCTTGTTTAGGAAATCCTCTAACGACCCTATAGAAGACTTTGAATTACAAACTGTTACGTTTGGTATTAACTGTGCTCCATTTCTAGCTATCCGTACCCTCCTTAAATTAGCGGATGATGTACAAGGAACCCACCCACTGGCAGCAGAGATACTTCGAAACGGAATGTATGTTGATGATGTACTTGCAGGAGCACATGACGTACCAACAGCGATATTGGCACGAGATGAACTCACTTCATCCTTGAAGTCCGCAGGATTTGCTCTACGCAAATGGACCTCAAATGACCCAAAAGTTTTATCTGGAATCCCACAGGAACATCTATTGGATACCAACTCACTCAGTTTACCAGAATCCAATAACACAAAAACACTAGGAATCAGATGGAATGCAAAAAAAGATGCGTTCTTTTTTCTCATCAACCCTATTCAGGATAAAACGTCATATACTAAAAGAGAAGTACTATCGATTATAGCTAAATTGTTCGACCCAGCTGGTTGGCTCAGCCCCGTTGTAGTCACCGCAAAAATAATAATGCAACAGATCTGGCTGGCTAAATCCGATTGGGATGAATGTTTGAAACCCTTAACTCTCCATCGATGAAAAATATTCATAAAGGACTACGATTCCTTAAATCTTATTGAAATTCCTCGATGGACCCACTTTTCGACATCCGCGATCATCAATTTTCATGGATTCTCTGACGCATCTGAAAAAGCCTACGCAGCAGCCCTATATATCAGTGTTTCTACAAACGCAAATACCTGGACAACCCTTTTGGTATCCAAGACTCGTGTGGCCCCAATAAAAACTATATCATTACCAAGGCTAGAACTTTGCGGAGCTGTTCTTCTGGCGAATCTAGTGGATGCGACCCTACCCCAACTAAGTATAACCCAATACCGTACTCACCTTTGGACGGATTCCACAATTGTTCTTTCATGGCTTAGCAAACCCCTATGCACATGGACAACCTTTGTATCCCACTGAATTGCCACAATCGCAGAAAAGGTTGGAACCTCACGTCGAAAGTCAAGACAATCCGGCAGATCTATCTACTCGCGGACGCACACCTCTGGAAATGGTTAACAATGACCTCTGGTGGCACGGACCCCAATGGCTAACACTCGACCCGAAACACTGGCCAGTTACCAAAATATCAAGCGATACAACACTGGAACTCCGGCCAATCAGGACCTTCGTGAACACAACACAAGAGGATATCCTGGATAGATTCTCTTCCTTACCCAAAGCCATTCGAGTTGTAGCATATTTGTTCAGATTCTGTTCGAATGCGTCACCCAATAAATCACAGCAGTCATACACAACGTTGGAAATAACACCAGAAGAGTTCAACACTACCCGCACGAAGCTAATTATTTTATCCCAAAAGAAGTATTTCCAGGAAGAGTATGAAGCCTTAACCCAAAAAATCAGCATACCAAAAAAAAGTACAATTTTGACACTAAACCCTTTAATCGATCCCAAAGGAATAATGCGAGTTAATGGTCGGTTGAGCAATTCAGCGGCATTATCATACAACGAGCGTTATCCGATTATTCTACCCTATAGCAGTCGATTAGCCAAACTACTCACCCAATTTACCCATTTAATAACCCTTCATGGCGGCAACCAGCTAGTCTTACGACTTATGCGTTCGGAATTTTGGATACCGAAGCTGAAAACCCTCATCAAGTCTACCATTCATCAGTGCAAAACTTGTGTTTTGCACAAAAAGCGTAACACTACTCAGATAATGGCAGCATTACCCGCAGAACGTACCACCTTAACCCGTCCATTCGCAGCAACAGGAATCGATTTCGCCGGTGCCTACGACATAAAAAATTACACCGGCAGAGCATGTCTGATCACAAAAGATTATGTATGCGTATTTGTTTGTTTTGCAACCAAAGCAATACATCTAGAGCCAGTAAGTGATCTCACCACCAACGCATTCATGGCCGCATTCGCACGTTTCTTTTCCAGGCGCGGATGTCCCGCCGATCTCTATTCGGACAATGGTACTAATTTTGTTGGAGCGTCTAAGCTTTTAGTTAAAGATCGGCGAGAATTCATGAAGTCATTGAAAACTCAATTAACAACTAGTGAAGCGCACCAAAACATCAACTGGCACTTTAACCCTCCAGGAGCTCCACACATGGGTGGACTCTGGGAAGCAGGAGTGAAAAGTTTAAAGAGCCACTTGACAAAGGTGTCTCAGAACCACAAATTCACTTTCGAAGAACTAGCTACCCTTTTAACCCGAATGGAAAGTTGCTTGAATTCTTGCCCTTTAAGCCCATTAAGTGAAGACCCAACAAATTTAGAACCTTTAACTCCAGGCCATTTCTTAATAGGTACCCCTTTATTAATCCCAGCAGAACCCAACTTAGAAGATGCACATCTAAGCACCGCACAAAGATGGCAAAAACTGAAGATACTCCATCAACACTTCTGCAAACGATGGAAAGAAGAATATTTGAAAGAACTCCACAAAAGATATAAGTGGAAATACCCTCAACGCAACATAGACGTTAACGATATGGTAGTTATACGTCAAGAAACTCTACCCCCAAATGAGTGGAGACTTGGTCGCATCGAAAAAACATATCTCGGTGCCGACAATAAAGCAAGAGTAGTTGATATACGTACCTCTCAGGGAACAATTACCCGCCCAATAACCAAAATAGTCACTTTACCAAATAATTAATCTTATTTCCTTATAGTGACATGGCCCCTCAAAGCAGTACGAAGTCAATTTGCAGCCGCCAAAGCAGCCCCACATTCACTGTGCGATCACTAGTGTGACCCGTAGTATCAGCCCACTCTCCGACGAAGGAACCCTGGCAAGACGCCTGCATCGCTTTAAAGCGACCCTTTCCCCCATTCGAGAGGAGCGTGGAAATACGCATCGCACGGCCCGACGTACCATCAGCCTTTCCCCTATTCGTGAAGATCGGGGAAGTACTCATCGCACGGCTCGGCGTGCTATCAGCCGTTCATCAAAGCGAACACACAAACACGTCGCCTGTGGATTGTGTAAAAAAGACCATAGACTGGTAACTTGTTCAAAATTCACCAAAATGAACATCAATGAAAAGTTTGACGCAGTTAACAAACACAAGTACTGCGTCAATTGCTTGGCCAGATCGCATTCCACCCAAAAGTGCACAAGTAAAAAACGATGTGCCACGTGTAATGGGGAACACCATTCAACCCTACATGGACACCCCAGGCTGTTCTGCAAAGAGCAAAAGAAAACAGCAAAAGGCGAAGAACGATTACATAGACAAGAGGATCTACTCACATTACTGGCCAAGCCGACCCTCACACCAACAGTCATGGTCAAAATTAAACACGATGGCAAATGGAACAAAATACGAGCCATAGTCAACCCGACCCGAAAAGTGACTGTAATTGCATCAGAACTGGTGCAGAGATTGCGGTTACCAAAAACGTACCTCGACTCACATCGTATATGTAAAGTCGTCATAGGATCGTTAACTGATTCCGACTGGCATGTCGAAGTTAACTGCCTATTGACGTACGATTTACCGACCCGACCCTATAATCGTGACTTAAGTGGCGAAATCATTAAGAAGTTCGACCACTTAGTCCTAGCCGACCCTACATTCTGGAAAGACGATAAAATCATGTTGGAACTGGGAGCTGACATCTACCCAAGATTGATGAAACCCGGACTATTCAACCCCGATAACAGCACCGTGATCGCACAAAACACCGCACTCGGTTGGACTTTAACCGGTGCTTGTGCGATTTAAACCCAAAGTATACCTCCAACCCGTTTATAACAATACTCATTTACCCAATTTAAAATAGATCTAAAAATCTTTTTATTCGCAGACACTGCAAGGCGGCCGGGATGTTCATACCAAATGAACACATCCCTGCATTGTCCTCCTAACTCGTCTAAATACGAATTAGAGGACAATGCGAAAAACACCCAACAGCGCCAACATAACAGCGAAGTACCCAACAAAACGAAAAAACACAATAAAACGAATCACCATAGCGGACGGACACATAAGCGCCAAAAACAGCAGCATCAGCGGTAACAACAACAACAACAGCAGCACCAGCATATCAACGCGGGAAACAATAACCACATCAGGTTTTATATAAAGTTTATATTTATATTTATATTTATATTTATAAATAACCCATAAACCCCTTATTATTGTATAAACCCGTACACAATATACAATTGTACATACTAACCCACTCATACTATTTACATATATTACACACCCTCAAATATATACACACATCCGAATTGTTATCCAAATTCTAATAGTTTTTATTTTATTTGGCACACCGGCAAATATATCGTCGACAACCCCGACAAACTCTATGACAATTCCAATAACTTCAAGTTGGATAATTAGCATCAGTTTGTAAAGTTAATACTTTTACGCAACTTGGTATCGATTGCTTAATTTATATGTATATAAATAAATAGATTTTACACCTTAATAAGAGATTGTGAAATTGTTCCAAATACGTTGTCGTTATGGCTATACAACAACTCTATGACAACTCCAATATCTCCAAAACGGCTAATTAGCATAAGTTTGTAAAGTTTATATTTGTACGCAACTTCGTATCGATTGCTTAATATAAATGTATATACTAAAAAATCGATATTACACCTTAATATAAGATTGTGAAATTGTTTCAAATACATTGTCGTTATGGCTATACGACAACTCTATGACAACTCCAATATCTTCAAAACGGCTAATTAGCATAATTATGTAAAGTTAAATTTTTTACGCAACTTGGGATCGATTGCCTAATATAAATGTATATACTAAAAAATCGATATTACACCTTAATATAAGATTGTGAAATTGTTTCAAATACATTGTCGTTATGGCTATACGACAACTCTATGACAACTGCAATAACTTCAAAACGGCTAATTAAAATGAGTTTGTAAAGTTTATATTTTTGCGCAACTTGGTATCGATTGCTTAACGAAAATGTACTAAAAAATCGATTCTACACCTTAACATAAGTTTATGAAATTGTTTCAAATGCACTGTCGTTATGGCTATACAACTCTATGGCAACTCCAGTAACTTCAAAACGGCTAATTAGTATAATTAGTCCTTAAACCTTGATGGCCTAAACGCGGAACAGTCAAGAAGGAAGTGTTGAGTTATTTCCACCTCGTCTTGTTCCATACAGCTTCGACAGATAGCGTCCGGTAGGATTCCCAGCCTTACTGGGTGGACGCCAATTGGGCAATGGTTAGTTAAAAGTCCCACTACTAGGGAGAAGCTAACCTTACTGAGGGCAAAGAGATCATCTTGGGTCAAAAGAATTTTACGACAGCGCATGTACCGATTGTATCCCAACGTTGAACAAGCTTCCGGTAAGCCCAGCTATTTAATAGCAGATCGCAAGAGGATACCAATCTAATCTAGGATGTCTTTCCGTGCTAGCTCATCAGATTTACAGCTTTCTGCGATTCAACTGTAACTTAGAACACATACCAGTCTTATCACAAATGCATCCTATGCTATTGATAGCGAGGTTAAGCTTCGTCCAGCCGAGAACGCACTGTAAATGAGTTCAGGGCTAGTATCACCGCTGTGCTATCTAAATGAATGGTCACTTCTCTGAAGATGGCTTCACTCCGGAGCAGCAAATCTACTGCTACATTAATAACGGCTTGAAAGATACTGCAATAGTCAGGAAATCTGAAACTGTAGTTGATGAAGACCTCGCGACAGTAGACTCCCTTACCAACCTCATCCGTGAAGAAGCTCACTGCTCCTCTCCTCCAACGGCTTCTTCCTACCCACAACTTCATCGCCTGTATGTGGGTAGAAAAGGAGCCCTCCGAGTTTTGTTTGGCGACTCAATGATCCAAGTGATTTGGCAGAAAGTCAAACTAAGTACGGATTTGCGAGTGTTCATACCAGTGTTCTTTTGGGAGCCCAGACTCTCTGAATCTAATGGCCGCTTTCGCAGCCATACACATTCCGGCGATGTTCACGGGCAATATGTTCAAGATGGCGTTTAGTGGCATGGTTGGGGTGGACCTTAGTGCATCACATATGCTCATGAGCGCCACTTGCTGAATGCCTTCGTGTTTGTATGTGAGGTCTTTTCTAGAGCCCTCCCCCGCATAAAGACACTTTAGAACATAATTTCACTATGGTATCGTAGAGCCTGAGGTCCTACCTTTTACCAATGGATCCTCTACAGCAGTGTAAGGCAATCGATGTCATTTTTGCTTTTTCTTCGATATTTGGCTACCAAGAAAGCTTCCTATCCGGAATAAGCCTTAAATATTTCACTGTATCCGCTGGTTGCAGACGGATGTTTCCCATTCGCGGCAGACAGCGGTGCCGCCGGGATCTTGTATCTTCTGGTTAAAAAAATCTTGGTTTCATTTGGCGTGATGGCGAGACCGTTTACAACTGTCCAATTGATTACGATGCCGAGATACCCCTGTTTCATTTCGTAAGCAGTACTCAGGAACTTTACTTTGACCATAAACGCTGCATCGTCTGCATAGGCAATCACCCTGCAGCCGCGATCTCCAAGTTTTTTAAGCAAGTCATTAACAACCAGTATCCATAGATCCATAAAGAACCCGCATACTCTGTTTCCTCAATTCAATTTTACTCAAGTTACAATTTGCAGGAACAGACGCACGATCAGACAGACAGTCAACCGGATTTTAACTTTCCTGATCGTCATTCTGATCATTTGTATAAATTAATATTTTTAAAATTAATATGAAACTTTTAAATTACAGATGTTTCTTCATTAAATATTCTATCCGAACTGATCTTTCTTTGCTTAACAATAGCCTGATCTAGCTGTGGGTTTTCGGCACCGACGTTGTTTTTGCAGGCGAAGGCGGCAGAGCCGGCTGCAGAACTGTGAACATTCCTGGAATGTGTTATATTCCTAGAAATTCCTTGGGGTTGCAGCGGCAGCAGTTCTTTATAATTTTAGTTCATGCTTTTCAGAATTTTGTTAAGCTTTGTGGTGTCTTGCTATTCAAGTGCAAAAGCCACTTGGATATTGTGCAAGTGTTAAACTTATTTGTATTTAACTTCTCCCCCTCAAATTCCTGCTTGCCCTCAAGTAGGCGTTAGAAGTAAGGAATGTTATTAAATATTTTTGAGTAGATTGTTATTTAGTGTTTTCGGAGTTTTTTGTTTGGTTATAGTAATTTTTCTGATTTGGCTTAATTTATATGTTTTATTATTTGGCATTATACTGCCGTTAAATAATTGTTAAGCTTTTATCTATTTCTTCTATTCTTGTAATATGTCCTACCTTTCTGAAGTCACACAGCGATTCCTTTCCCTGAACTGGTTTTACAATACATTTTGTTTGTCTTACATTATACATTTTCAGTTTAACAATTTTTTGGTACATTAAACATTTCGTTTTTTGGTACAAAAATTTCAGTTGTTTCTAAATGAAATATTAATTTATTTCTCCAACAGATTCTATTAAAAAAGTTTGATAGGTGGTTGGATCTAATTGCGGAATTTTTTCGATATGAACCATTGCAGAGTTTTTTTTATGAACTTCATCGATATCTATTTCATTTTATTATTTCTTCTTGCATTAATCTAAGTTTTTTTTCAGACTGACAAGTCTCCCTTGGCAATTTTCGGACTTAAGTATTTTTTATATTGCTTTTGTGAACAATTCGATCTGCTTCGGTATTGATGGTTGCATTTCTATTTTTTTAACTATTTCTTTTTTATAACGTGAGGATAACTTGAAACCTGATCTTGTATTTTGTTTAACAAATATTTCTTGCCCTGGTATATGTCTTGATTTCTTTACGTTCCTTGTTATGGGTTTTTGGGTTTTGGGCTTTGTAGTTGTTTCTGTTTAAGTCTGTCGATATTTTTCTGTCTACTTTTTCCGTATTGTTCGGGATCAGTGGTAATATTTCTGCAAAAAATATTTCCAATAGTTTTTTTTGTTACTGGGTGCACTATATAGTTATACTCATAGACAGCCCTATCTAGTAAGTCCTCAAACGTACGATTCTCTTGCTTAGCTTTTAAGCATTTTAAGCATCTCATTATCTCGGAGAGGGTAGAATGGAATCTCTCGATTTGACCATTGACCGCGCTTTTATAAGGCGGAGCTGTAAAGATCTCTATGCCTAACTGATCTTTCATCATAAAGGTGATACTTGCAGAGTTAAAAGATTTTTCGTTATCCATTACAATGAATTTTGGTACACCATAGTAAAAGAGTAAGTCATTTAGGGGTTTCTTAATATGTTCTATTGCTTTTGATTTTATAATCTTTGCTTGCGCTAATTTTGAAAATTTATCTATTGCTGTGAGTATTAATTTTTTTCAATAGAGAATATGTCAATATGAATTATGTGTCCTGGGTATTCTGGTATTGGGGTTTCTTTCAAATCTGTATTAGGTGGTTTTCTATCATATTTTCCTTCTTTACAAACTTGACATGGTTTCAAAAAAGTGGCTATTTTCTGTTGCATTTTAAGAAAGTAATATTTCTCTGAGATTTGTATCTTGTTTTCTTCAGTATTTCTATATGCTCTTTTGGGGGTTTTTATAATGATTTCGCCTTGCTCTGTTTCTGTTATTAAATCTTGGGCCTTGGATTGGGTGAATCTTATTCTAATGGATGAGAAATGGTGTGGATATAGTTTCTGTATTTTGCCCATTAAATCTTCTGTTGTGTAGATTTCATTTATGACGGACGGATTAAGAAACATATGCAAGTACGAGGTTTGACAATTAAGTAATGAGACTGATTTTATTGCCGCGCTTGTGGTAAATCTGTGAGCTTTAAATTCCCTTTCTCCGGCATCCCCTTCCTCCCCCCTTTCCATTGATATATGTACCATCGCTCTAGCTTATTTAGTTCGCCTGCTGCGTCAAGTTGAGTAGACGTGTGTTTGTAGTGCTCGTCACGAAAATGGAAAAACGAAATGAAGAGCAACGCATCGCCATAAAATTTTGCGCCTGATTGGGCGAAACAGCTTCGGAAACGTACGCTAAATTTGTAAGAGTGTATGGTGATAGTGCTCTTAGTCGTGCCCAGGCTCGCGCGCCCCGCCCAAAAAAAGCTCGTACGAGCAAGTCGAAGGTGAAAACGATGATTACTGCCTTTTTTGATAGCCGTAGAATCGTCCACAAAAGAATTCGTTCCACCGGGGAAAACTGTGAATCAAGTCTACTACCAAGTACTCGAAAGATTGCGAAAACGAGTCAACAGGGTGCGCCCAGACATCGCTCGTAACTCGATCCTTCATCACGACAACGCGCAATGCCACACCGCCCGGTATTTGGCCTCTAAAGCCGCCTTATTCGTCCGACATGTCACCACATGTTACGAAGCATGGAAAACGCACTGGAATCGCTGTATAGCTGCCCAAGGGGACTACTTTGAAGGAGATGGCAGAGTTGTAGAATAATTTTCAAATATACGGTTTTTATGGAATCAGTCTCATTACTCAATTGTCATACCTCGTATTTCAATTAATTCAGTGTCAGAAAAGTTTGGTTTGGAAATTATGTGTTTGTGAAATATTAGGAAGGGTAGCGTAAACTTGTAGTCGGGTGGATTTTCTTTATGAAAAAATATCTGATTTTTAAATGCATTAATCGCGGTATCAATACTAGGAATAAGATTATGGCCTGAACTCTGAGCACTATGTTGAGTCGCTGTCAATGAGTTGATTTCGTTTGTTTGGGCATTCGAGAAGCGCGTCAGCTACTATGTTTTCTTTGCCGAGTTTGTAAAGTAATTCTCTGTCATATTCGTCCAGGTAAGATTTTCATCCTTTAACCGCTATACTGCCATTCCAGTTGCAATCATGCGTAAGGGGTTCATAGTTTGTATAAATCTTTACTTTAGATCAGCCATATAGATAACCATTAAAAGACTTTACAGCCCATATTATGGCTAACATTTCTTTACGCGCAATTTCATAACCTTCTTCGGTCTTTGATAAGGTTCTCGATATAAATTAAATTATCCTATTGCATAATCAGAAGCATCAGTGGTTAGTGCAAATTCTTTAGTAAAATCAGTATAATGTAAGATTACATTGTCAGAAATTAGAGTATTTTTCAGCTGTTCAAACGCTTTGAAAGCTTCGTCATTAAGTTGTATTAGTTTCTTTTATGAGGCCCCTTTTGACATTCGTCCGTCTTCTCCTCTCAGCAATGCTGTGCGCGGTTTGGCAATTGTCGAATGAATCTCCTATAATATCCTGATAACCCCAAGAAAGATCTTAATTCCTTAAGTGTCTTGGGGCGTGGGTAATTAGGTATGTCTTTTACCTTGTTGGGATTTGTCTCTATACCCTTGTTTGATATAACGAATCCAAGAAATTCAACTTTAGTTTTAAATAATTCACACTTATCTAAGTAATTGACATTTAATGTTTGCTGAGTTTAATGTTTGAAATATTATACATATCAAGATCAAATTTTACCTATAAGTTCTCTGAGAATATTGATGTGCGTTGAAATATAGAAGGAGCATTTTTCGGTCCAGATGGGAGTCTTGTAAATTCATGACCGAAGAATGCTGTTTTCTCAATATCACTTTCTTTTAAAAGAATTTGATGGAACCCACTCTTGAGGTCCAACACGGAAAATAACTTGTTATCGCCTAGTTGTGAAAGTACTCTCTTTAAGTCCGGTATGGGGTATTTGTCTGCTATTGTGACACTGTTTAGTTTCCTGTAGTCGATTACCAAAGTTGCTAAGGAGAGTATTATAGTATTGTTCACATAACGGTTGTTTGTAAGTCCTAAAACTAAAAGAGTCAGATATAGGGTTATATATACCAAAGTGATCAGGGTGACGAGTAGAGTTGAAATCCGGATGTCTGTCTGTCCGTCCGTCCGTCCGTGCAAGCTGTAACTTGGGTAAAAATTGAGATATCATGATGAAACTTGGTACATGTATTTCTTGGCTCCATAAGAAGTTCGAAGATGGGCAAAATCGGGCCACTACCACGCCCACAAAATGGCGAAAACCGAAAACCTATAAAGTGTCATAACTAAGCCATAAATAAAAATATTAAAGTGAAATTTGGCACAAAGGATCGCATTAGGGAGAAGCACATTTGGACGTAATTTTTTTGGAAAAGTAGGCGTGGCCCCATCCCCTACTAAGTTTTTTTTACATACCTCGGACACTACTATAGTTATGTCAACCAAACTCTATAGAGTCGTTTCCTTCAGGCATTTCCATATACAGTTCAAATGGAAGAAATCGGATAATAACCACGCCCACATCCCATACAAAAAAAAAATTTCAAGAAACACTAAATTTTACGGAAGAAACGGCAGAAGGAAGCTGCACCCAGGCTTTTTTTTTTAATTGAAAATGGGCGTAGCGTCGCCCACTTATGGACCAAAAACCATATCTCAGGAACTACTAATCTAATTAATTTTACAGCAAAATAAAAAATATGTAAATGACGGATAATGAAATCTCGATTATCACTTTATCATGCGAGAGTATAAAATGTTTGGTGACACCCGAACTTAGCCCTTCCTTACTTGTTTATATTTGAGGCATCCAATTTTTTTGGTACGATCCACGCAGGAGAACTGTACGGTGATCGGGATGGTCGTATAATGTTATTTCTAAGAGTTCTTTTATTTGTTTATTTACTTCGTCTTTTAAGGACATTGGGTATTGATAAAATTTTGAATAAATGGGAGTGTTAGTACTTGTACGTATTTCTGCTTTAACGTTTGTGGTGTAGGTCACTTTTCATTAGGTTCGGAAAATAGGCTTGCGCATTTCTTTAGTAAACAATTTAGTTTCGTTTTTAAATTGCTTGAAGGATGATCTATTCTGGGAATTATAACATTTACTTGTTCAAATTTGTTTTATTACGTATATTAATTACTACACCAAGCTCTTTCAAACTATCATTTCCCAATATCGCGTCAAATGTTTTAAGTGTGGGTAATAAAAAGAATTTTATTATTGAGTTGGAGTCGCC
Organism: Bactrocera dorsalis; assembly: GCF_023373825.1. NCBI lineage: Eukaryota > Metazoa > Arthropoda > Insecta > Diptera > Tephritidae > Bactrocera > Bactrocera dorsalis. The sequence continues at coordinate 68,951,713 of NC_064304.1, read as the reverse complement.
AAACTAGTTAGCTAGTTTATGATGGGTTATCTGAGTGTTGCCTCCTACAGAGGCAGCATCGAAAGAATTTTTATTAAGAATTGGATTGTAAACTAATTTTGATTGAATATAATTTCTGGTTGACCCAGTGTCTATTGAAATTTTTAAAATTTGCCCACTCCTCGACTTACATTCAAAATATGGAAGTGAGGAGTCCCTTATTCTAAAAAATTGATATATTGGTATTCATTGTCATTGTTTTCTACTAACTCGGTGTATTCAATTAACGTCTGTTCAAAGTCAGTTTGGTCTTCTTGAGTAGCTACATTCTGTGCACACATAGAAATTTCTGGTTCTTCTATGTCTGAAGTCTTGTCTGTATGGGATGTTTCGATATTGAAGTTTCTCTGCCTTTTATTCAGCTCGTTATGTGACATGTGTGATATAGGGGGTCTTTTAGCGGCCTCCAAGGAAGGGGGTCTATTGATATAATTAATTTGTTTAGTGTGAATACTCTTGTCAATGTCCATCGGCTCTGGCCTTGGTTGTGGTTTAGGTGTAAAAGGACGGGGTTGTTGGTATGGAGGAATCGGTCCAAATTGATTGCCTACATTCGGAAAGAATGGTCTTTGTTGAAACTGTCCAAAATTTCTACTATTTTGTCTGAGCAATAAGAATGGGATTGGCTGAGGAGGCGTATTTGATGGGAAAAATGGTGGGTTGTAAATTTGGGTTACTATGTTTTGGTTTGCCTGTGCATTGGTGGTGGTCGTTGTGCTGATTGATGCGTTTGGCGGAAATTTAATTGTTGCCCTTTATTCATAGCATGATTGGACCTGAAAGCTTTATTTTCTAATTTCAAGCAAAGATGTGGTGCAGTTGGTAAGTCTGTGGGTTCTTTCATATCCAAAAGTCGTGACAAGTCTCCATGTACTCCTCTGACAAAGGTGTCTAGGGCTTTATCTCTATATAGCTTGGTCATGAGTTGTTGAGATTCTAAATTTAAGTCTATACAACCAATTATATTTAATATTAACGACAAATGTTTATAAACGGCTTGGTGGAAGTCTCCAACAGACTGGTTAGGCCCCTGAACTATTGTAGTCATTTGGTATTCTAGAGTGCTCAAATCTCTTTTATCTGCAAAGTGTAGTGTGAGGCATTTGGATAGGGCAGTCCAGTTTAAGGGAACATTGTAAGGTTCTAAGGCATTGCCGATAATTTTATTGCGAATTGTTGTAATATACCGAAATATTTATGCGAGCCTCTAGTGTGCTCATATGTTTGCAAAATCCTATCTACTCCCCTTTTCCACGACCCGATTCCGGAAATTTAACAATGTCCGGTACTTTATCTAAGTCATCTAAATTTCTTAAATGTTCAACATTAATTCCCTGACTCTCTGTATTAGTAAATTTAGTTCATGTTTTTCAGAATTTTGTTAGGATTTGTGGTCTCTTGCTATTCAAGTGCAACAGCCACTTCGATATTGTGCGAGTGTTAAACTCATTTGTATTTAACTTATATCCATAAGAACAGATTGGAAGACTATAAAAATGTGTAATTTTTTTCAAATATACTACCGTTATGACTACTTGAAAACTCTAGTAACGTAAAAATGATAATTTAGATTACATATTCATTTTTTATTACTATTACAGGATCGTTTGCTAAATGTGTATGTAAAATTATTATATAATTTGTAATGTAATGTAATTTTGAAATTATTAATGTTAAGTTTGATCATTAAAAGAATTGATTTATTACTTAAGTTTTGCAAATTTTCTCAGTATATTTTATTTCAAAATATTTTATTTATTTATTTATTTATTAGAATAACTTTCCTTAAATTTGAGTAAATTCTTTTGGTCACTTCACTACCAAATTTCTTTCTATTATTCTATTATTTGCTTTAACTCTTTCACTTAAATTATTTACGTTAATTTTGTTCACTTTCTCGACTTTTCCCAAATATACGGATGATTTTTCTAACTTCGCCGCCGTTAGAGAGGATTTTCTATTTCTAGGTTCCCTACCTTTTTAATGAAAAAACCAAGAAACTTCAAACGGGGAAATCTTTATTATCATTCGAAAGAACATTATTTTTCTCTTATTTTAATTTCAAGTGTTGACCGCGGCTACGTCTCAGATAGTCCGTCCGTTGATTCCAATATTCGATGATTCCTACGAGCATTTCAACTGGTAACTAGAGATACGGCGCAATGTTTTAATCCAAGGCCTAAACGAAGTTGTCTGCATAGACTTCAGCCTTAAAATATCTCTAGAGAAAAATATCTAACGGTGTAAAAGCGCACGACCTTAGTGGGTCGACCGACCCAAAGCGTGAAATTAACTGCTCACTGAAGTATTCATTGATTTATTAAATACATTGATTGAGATCCAATGTCGCCGAGGTTACGAGCTTCAATTTCGGGCATCAAATAGTCGTTTATCACGGCGTAATAACCGTCGCCTTTGACGTTTACGTTCTCACCGGCATCATTTTTAAAAAAATATAGACCGATGATTCTACCGGCCTCCAAACCACACCAAATCATTGTTTTTCTGGATGAAATGGCAGTACTTGAGTTTTTACAAGTTGCTCTTCGTCCTTAATGCGGCAATTTTGCTTGTTTTACTCATTGAGCCACAAAATCTTCATCACTGAACAAGATTTGGCTCGAAAACGTCGGATCTTCATGGAACTTTTCAATAGCCCATAGAGCAAAGTGTGCCGCTTTGGAAGGTTGAGTTGTATTTTAACTCTTTCAATTTAAGTCGTTCCATTCTCAGACCGAGTTGCTGCGAACGGCGCCGAATCGACTCTCCACGCCTTCTTCCCATTTAGAAAACTTTTAAATTCCATTTGATTCTTTCACTTTCCGATTGTTTAATGTGTATATTGATTGCTAAATATGTATATACAAGTTAGAAGAAATTCAACCTGAAATCTAAATATAAGAAAGTGGAATTTTTTTCAAATGCGCTGTCGTAGTGGCTTCATGGAGAGTCTTATAACCTGAAAATGGTAAACTAGCTTGAATATTTGCAATTGATGTTTTATTGCTATTGCGGGTATGTTTATCAAATGTGTATATACAAGTATGTATGTACAAGTTACAAGAAAATCGACTGTGAACTCAAATACCGTTATAGCTTTATAAAAACTCGAAAAACGTGAAAATGATAATTTACATTGCCTACGTGAAACTCATGTTTTATTACTATTGCAGCATCAACTTTTCTTATATACGTATAAAAATATGCATCATTTTCCAAATGCACAGCCGTTATGGCTGAAAAAGGGGGTGAGGTTGATGCTTTTATGCCTTTGCAAAATCGATTGCTAAATGTGTATATACATTATACAAGAAAATTTACCTTAAACCTAAAAATAGAGGTACTCAGTCCAGCTTTGTTAATTCGTTAGTCGTTACTCGGTAGTTTTTTACGTGGGTTTTGTTTTTGTAAAATTAACAGATTATCGTTTTACCGAGTAACGAAGTACCAGACTGGCAAGCATGATAGTTTTTTTGTTACTTGATAACATCACTCAGCTGTTGTGTTTGCGTTGTTGCCTCAAAAGTTAACTTAATTTATTGCGAAAAAATAAATTTGCTGTCTACTACAAATTAGTTTCTGACAAATTTTGCAAAAGTTGGTATTTAATATAATTGAATGAGCTGTTTTGAAACAAAATTTACACCCACTACTGATGTACAGCAAAAAGTGTGTTCACAGTTAAGTGTTTTAACGAAGGATCAACTAACGAACTACCAGATTATGTTCAGTCTGAATATGTGGAGTTTTTCCCAAATGCGTGAAAATGGTAAATTAGTAAGAATACGTGAAGTGAAGTTTCATGCGATTACGATATTTATTGCTAAATATGTATATAGAAGTTATAGAAAAATTGCCTTTGAACCTACATACATATATGAATGCATACGCGAAAACTCTGATATCATGCAAATTGTGATTTACATTGCATTTGCATTGATATTCAAATTTTTTTGCTATTGCGAGATCGTATATACATACATATGTACATGTTAGAAGAAAGCCGACTTTGAACCGGAATTTTAGATTTTGGAATTTTTCCAAATGCACTTTATGAAAACTCTAATAATGTAAAATAGGTAAATTACCTGTAGATTGCTAAATGTGTATACTATATTTGTATACAAATAATAAGATAATCGACCTTAAACCTAACTATAAGAGTGAGGAGTTTTTACCAGATACATTGCCATTATAGTTTTATGGATACTCTTATAACGTGAAAATTGTAAATTAGCTTGAATATATGGAGTTGATGGCTTCAGACGATTGTTGCAACAAAATTACTATCCAAGTGAGTTTTGTGATGGTCTGATGAAACTTATGGTGTTGCTCAAAGTCAGTTTACAGTACCGTATTAGTTTTGCGAGTATGCCAAAGTCAGACATAAAGGCAGCTCCTTTTCGTGCTACCGAAAAGGCAGCAGCTTTGAAATCGACGAAGAGGTGGTGTGCATCCATCATCTTTTCAAGGGTTATTTCCAAGATTTGTCGCATAGTGAATTTCCGGTCAGTTTTGATTTTCCAGGCCTAGCGGCACACTGATGACCGGTGGGTTTTAATTTTTCACTCGATAGAACTTTACTTGCGATGTTTAGGAGGCTTATTCCAAGTAGTTGGCGCAGATTTTGTGGATTGGGCAGAGTACCTTTAATTTCCAATAGCTGGCCATGCTTTCGTCCCACCTACAAAAAAAAGCCCATACATGATCCTTAACAGTTTTTTGCCGTCGTGTTTGAATAGCTCGGTCGGCAATCCATCACCGCCGCTTTGTTGTTCTTCAGGCGAGTAATTGCTATTCGAACTTCTTCATGGTTTGGCTTCTCCTGGCGTTATACTTTCACTGCCATTCAACAAGCTGGAGAAGTATTCCCTCCATAATTTTAGAACGCTCTGGGCATCAGACACCAGAACACTAATCTTTTGTTTGTCGCCGCATCTTTTCGTAGAATTTTCGAGATTTACCTTTGTCGGCCAGCTTGTCAAAGTTCTTCGTACTCACACATTTCGGTCTCTTTCCTTTTTTATCTACAAATGCGTCTCGCTTTCCTTTTCAACTTCACAATCAACTTCAACAGTCGGTTTAATCTCCGCTGCAACACGGCACACTCATCGAACCAGGTGTTCTTTTTCATTTTCCGAAAACCAATGGTTTCTGTTGCAGCAGTACATAAGGAGTTCCCTTATACCGAGTTATTGACAAGTGCTCTCAGAGAGCAGGAGTGCAAGTCGAGTAGAAAATCGTTCGGCTATCTGTTGTGATTGCAGCTTCTCGACGTCGATCCTTCCTTGTGTTTGTTGGCGTGCGTTTTTTGCTGCACATGGGCGGGTGCGAATCTTGGCTGCAACAAGATAGTAGTCCGAATCGGACCTCGGAGCGCACTCACATCTATAACACGGGAGACGTGTCTTCGGTCTATCACAACATGATCGATCTGGTTGGTGGCTTTTCGATCCGGAGAAAGCCAGGTAGCTTGCTGAATATTCTTATGCTGGAATCTAGTACTACAGATAACCATATTTCGGGTCCCAGCGAAGTCGATCAGGGGGCGTTTCCTCGTGTGGCTGAATTTACCGACCGTCGTGCCAAAGATACCTTCTTTGCCCACCCTGCCGTTAAAGTCGCCAAGCACGATTTTGACATCGTGGCGGGGCAGCTTTCATATTGACCCATATTTTCGATCAAAAGTCAACTATAGTTACCGGGGTCTAAATATTTGGTATCTATGGTCTTGAACAGTTTTTGTAGGAATTGAACATTTTTTGGTCATCAGGTGGCATTCACTAAAGGCATTTTTCACGCAAAGTTTTACTTATTCCGTTATATTAATTACTTTTTGATTTGTGTACTAGGAAGTGAAAGAATCTAGTAGAATTTAAAATTGTGTTATGTGGGAAGTAGGCTACGAACTTGAACTTATTTTTATACTAAGAAACCCTCATGCCAAGTTTCATCGAGATATTTTTACTCAAGTTACAGCTTGCACCGACGGACGGATGGATACATATAACCCTATTTCTATCTTGCTTAGTTTTAGGTGATACGTACAACCGTTAGGTGAACAAAACTGTAATACTCTGTAGCAACTGGTTGCAAGAGTATTAAAACACTCAATTAATTTACGCCGTAAAATTCTCATTCGCAACATCTGAAGTGATTATCAGTTGTTTCTGTCACACACCAAGCCATCTGTATATGCTGAGTTATAGGTGGTCAGGGACACAACATTATCTACACATACAGTGTAGTTGATAAGGTAGTTTCTATTACTTAACGTAACCACAATTTGTTGTGAACGCTAAACATAAAGAAACACTTACGTGCATAAAACAAACAAAAAAACTTACTATAAAAAAAAAAAATAAAAACAAAAATATATAGGCTGCTATATATATTTCTGAACTAGGCAACACTAAGTGTTGCCAGGTGCAATCTGACATTTCCATTGGAAAGTTTGACATTTTTTAGCATAACATCACTCAGAACGTTTTGTCATTTAATCGTGAATTGTTTTATTTACAGGGAATTAAAAAATTCATCTCGGCCAAAAAATAGAATAAACTCGTGAACATTTTCGTGCGATCATTTTTCACAACTTTCGACGTGGATTATCACGACAAGAGTGCATCGATGAACTAAAATCTTTGTATGGCTATGAAGCACCATCCTATAGCACTGTGAAAAACTGTTACAACGAATTCAATCGTGGCCGACGCTCGCTCAAAGACGAATTCCGTGAAGGTCGTCCAGAAACAGCATTCGATATTGCATGAACACCTGGCCGTAAAAAATTTGACAATCGCTCAAAAAAAGGCTCGTGTGGATTGGTGTAAAGAAATGCTAAAAAAAATACGATCGCGGTGCTTCAAAATACGTTTATAAGATCGTCACAGGTGACGAATCATGGATCTATGCGTATGAGCCCGAAACAAAACAGCAATCGACCGAGTAGGTCTTCCAAGACCAGCCAAATCCAAGGAAAAAAAAAAAAAAAAAAAAAAAAAAAAAAATTTTCGTTGATAAATATTCCTATTTTCATTATTAGGCCAGAAATATGTATAGCAGCCCTCGTACAGTAATAGCGAGTCTTATTGACTCGCAAGACCAGCAGCACCACGTTCAATCCGGTAATCAATCGAATATCGAAGCAATGATTGCGTCAATGCCACAGAGCATTATGAACTTCATAACATTCATGCAGAACACAATGCAAGAACTCATGCGAAATCAAAACGCACTGCTTCAACTGCTTGCCAACCAAAGTTCAAAATAAGGAGCTCGCTTAAAATTTTTTTTATGGAATTCAAATGGTATGCCTCGCCATAAACTAGAGCTGTCAAAATTTCTTAATGACAAGGAAATTGATATAATGCTTCTTGCAGAAATTCACCTAACTAATAAATACAACTTTAATGTATCGGGATATACCTTATATTGTACAATCATCCAGATCAATCCGTAGAGGATTATGTGAACGAGATGGTCAAGACGTCAATTAAGTTGCGAAATGCAGGTCTGGACATACATAGGTGGTGAACTGGTGGCATCATTATTGCTTGCTGGGTTGCCTAATGAGTATCCAGCACTTGTTGTGGCTGTGGAGAATTTGAAAACGAAATTAATGTCGATAGCGTTAAAAGTTTGTAAAAACAAGACGGCAATGTTTTCAAATTCGCTGCTAGCGAATTCGTGTTTGCATTCTCAGAGCGCCGAAAATGTATGGTACGTTAACTCCGGCGCAACGTCATACATATATGACAAACTATCTGAAGCTACCAAGTTAATAGCAGCGAGCGTAATGAAATAATTTTAGCTAACAGAGAGCGAGTTCCTGTTAACAGCGCAGGCGAAGTCAGCCTGGTTTTTAATGTAAACAGACAAAAGTCGAAACAAATATTCGAAATGTCGAATATGTTCCCAGTCTTTGCGCAAATTCTTTTTCGGTTCGGCAAATAACAAAGCAAAACAAAAAGGTAGTGTTCGAAGGGAATGTATGTAAGATCCTTGATGCGAACAGATTAATTGCAAAAGCGTATGCAGAAAATCGTTTGTACAAATTAGATTGTGCTAAAATTCCAGTTGGAAAAGCAATGACAACTATTGATAATTTTAAACTGTGGCATCGAAGGTTGGGACACATTTGCAAACACAGCATGAAGCAGGTGCAGAATTCACCGCTTGGAGTTAATTACAAGTGAAACAAATTTATTGTATTTTGTAAGAGTAAAAAAACTATAATAACAACCAAATCGGCTGGTACTCGTGCTAAGAATTGTTTGAACATTGTAAATTCGGACGTGATTGGTCCAATTAGCACAAAATCGTTCAGCGGTGCAAGATTTTTGTTGGTGTTTGTTGATGATTTTTCAAAAAAAGTTGTTTGCTATACCGATTGTATCCTAATCAGACGTATTTGAAAAATTTAAGCAATTTCAAAGCGAAGTACAAACGCAATGTGATCGGAAAATAAAAGTGCTGACAACAGATATGGCACTGAAAATTGTAATTCTCAACTTATAAAATTTTTGTGTGAATGTGGTATTGTTCACCAAAAGACAGCTCCATATAAATTAATTCAAAATGCCAATTTTGTTTTTATTGACTTTATTACGAGTATTCGAGTGGAGCACGTCCAGCTCGAAGAGCACCGAACATTATACTGAAAATTATTCTAATTATGAACTACCCTCAAGCTACCTGTTGCTGTTGCTGCCGCCGCCGCTGCATAGCAGTTGTGGCGTTGCGAGCTGGTATTTGCAGGCGTGAGAACGAATATGTGCTGATGGTATTGGCAGACGTGAGAACGTATAATTGCTGACTCAGTCCACGCGCAACTTTTGGATGCAACTAAAAACTTGTTATTTCCATTCATGATTCTGAGTGCGCTACTTGTTGCTGACTCAGGCCACGAGCAATATTTTGGGGGTCCTTCAATTACATTCTTGCGTCGCGTGATAACTTATACGCCCGAACAAAACGGGGTGGCTGAGCGGATGAATTTTTCAAAATTTAAAAATGCAAGCAATAAATTCAAGCGCGCAAAGCCAAATTTAATAGTTGATATAATCAGGAGAGTAAAACGCGTGTTGACTTGGCGACAGTATAAAACAGAAGGAAGTTTATTAAATAATGAACTTAGCTTTTATTCGTAATGACATCTGTAAGTCTAATAATATAGAGGGTGTTTCGTAAGATTATAAATGTACAATTTTACAGTTTTCTTCTCAACACCTTCCCTAAATTGAATATTTATGTTCATTACAAAATGGATATAGAAATGATAGTTCGTCATACAATCAAAAATAAATTTGAAACAGTAATACAATTCAGTTATGAGTAAGAGAAAATATTGTACTAATAATTAGATGAGAATAAATTACTTTAAGCCAAATTCATTTGACAGTTGTTTTGTTTTTGGCGCGGATATTGCTTTCGTAAAAATATCGGCCATCATTTTATCGGTGCCAATATGGTATAACTTAATTTGGCCATCTTCAACCTTTTCCTGAATTTTGATTTGATATCTACATGCTTCGTTCTACTTGAGTATGAGCTATTTTCAGCTATGTGTATAGCGCTCTTATTATCGCAGAATAAGGTCATAGATTTCGAAACTTTGGCCACCAACTATTTTTCAAATCGCTTAAGCCATACTTGTGTAGCAGCCACCATAGATATTAACTCGGCTTCAGTAGATGATAAGGCTACAGTATGTTGCCTTTTGGTAGCCCACGAAATGGCAGCATTCTGAAAAGAAAAAACATAGCCAGTTGTTGAGCGGCGATCACTTACATCATTTGCCCAGTCAGCGTCGCAAAAACCAACGATTTCATCAGGACTCCTCTTATACACTAAGCCCTTGTCAATAGTTCCCTTGAGATAGCGCATGACCCGCTTTACTGCAGTCCAATGTGCCTTCCCTGGATTCATGCTGTATCGGCTTAACAAATTGACAGCAAAGCATATATCAGGGCGCGTGACCTGAGCAGCAAACAGCAGACATCCAATAGCTTGCTTATAGGGAACAGTAGCCGTTTCCCTTTTTTCGTCATCATTAGTTGGGCACATCTCCGCGGATAGCTTTTGATTAACGTCGAGGGGTGTGCTTACAGGATTGCATTCCTCCATGCCGAAACGTCGAATTTCATCGGCAATGTAGGAAGATTGGTCGATCTTCTGAGTACCTTCTTTGAGATTTTAAGCTATACGCATACCCAAAACCGCTGATGCTGCACCTAGATCTTTCATTTTGAAAGTTTCAGAGAGCTTGTTTTTTTTTTTGTTTGTTCAACAGCTTTGTATCATTGGCGAATAGGATGACATCATCCACGTAAACAGCGACGAATAGCATTTTTTTGTCAGCGACAAGAAAATATACGCATTAGTCGACGTTGCATCGTTGCAAGCCGAAACTAACTAGCGTTGAATTGAGCTTTATGTTCCAGACACGACTAGATTGCTTCAGACCTTTCTTTTGAAAACCCATTTTGACGGAATGGCTTTCTTTTCCATAGGCAGGGCTGATAGTTCCCAACTGCCGTTGATATCATAAGATTCAATTTCTTCTATTATTGCAGATTGCCAAAGTTTATGGTGTTCGCTTGCCATCGCTTCCTCCACAGTGTTTGGATCTGATGATACATATTCAGTTATAATTTGGTCGTAACATATTCCGCAATCGCTGAGAGCGACGGACTCCTTCATGATCCAAATCTGTTATTTCTTCGCGCTCCATTATTGATTCGTGATTCCGTTCTGTATGCGAATGACTGCTACCTGAAGTTTCACCACTACTATTTTCTGTTGGTAATTCTTCCACATATTCCTCCTCTGAATTGGCTCTGGTAACCATAAATTAATCGTATCTGTCTTTACATCTATAGCTGGAGGATCTTGATTAATTTGATTTTCAATAAAAACTACATCACAGCTAACAATAATATTTTTCGCTACAGGATCATACAATCTGTATGCCTTTGATTTAGTACTGTAGCCTACGAGAATACATTCTCAAGATTTAGGTTTTAACTTACTGCGTTTTTCTTTGGCTACGTGAACCATTGCCTTACATCCAAAGGCTTTTAGGTGTTTCAAGTTTAGTCTTTTTCCTGGCCACAACTCTTCCGGACTCAGACTGTTACCTCTGCATGGTGTACAATTCAGTAGATATGCCGCAGTTACAGCAGCCTCAGCCTAGAAACGTTCCTCCAAATTTGCATCTAGTAGCATGCATCTGATTTTTTCCGTTATTGTCCGATTTAGCCTCTCTGCAATGCCATTCTGTTCGGGGGCGTAGGGTGTCGTTTTCTGATGGATAATGCCATATTTCGAAAGATATTTGTTATTTATATATTCGCGACCATTGTCCGTTCGGAGAACTTTTATATATTTCGAAGATTGATTCTCCACCTTTGCTTTGAATTTTACAAATACATCGAAGACAGCTGCTTTTGATTTAATCGGGATAACAAACACTTTTCTGGAATAGTCATCCACAAACGTTAACAAATAGTGCGCACCAGAAAATGAGTTAACATTTAATGGACCCATTACATCACTATCTATTAGTTCCAAAGGTTGATGAGCACGCTGCCCTTTTTCACTGTGTGACGCTCTGGTCTGCTTACCTTTTATGCAAACCACACATTTCTCGTTACCACTGGTTGTAATTTTAACACCTTTCGAAGCATTTTGGATGGCTGTGACACTTTCGCGACAGACATGACCTAAGCGCCTATGCCATAAGTTATAGCTTGCGACGCCCATCGCTGCATTATCTCGTTGTACACAGTTCAGACGATAAAGACCATTTATTTTGCTCGCAGTTCCAATTAGTTGCTTGTCATCGTTTAATATTTTGCACCAACTATCTTTAAAATGAAGTTCTTTCCCATTGTCTGTCATTTGACTCACCGAAAGTAAATTCGCACACAAACTAGGAACGTACTCAGCATTTTTGATAGTTGCGTTAACATTCTTATGTTTATTAGCTAAAGAGAGTTGCACATCGCTAGTGCATTTGCATCAATTTTGTTATTGTCAGCGACAATTACTCTCTTGTTTATCGCGCGTTTTCTATTTGCCATGCATTCGTTGCTTTTTACCATATGTTGAGAACAGCCGGAATCGACAGACCAATCTTCGTTGTTGTGCATATTAGCATATAGCGATGAAGCAAAAAGAACTTGACTTTTTTTGACTGTTTTTGCTTGTCGTCTTTCACTATTTTCTTACGACAGTTTTTGCTTATGTGCCCTAGTTGTTTGCACGAATGACAGCGAACTTTTGAAAATGTATTTGCCCTTGAATAAAGAGCATTTTCGGCACCTTGCTTTGCTACAAATTTCGCATCTTGTAAAAGTAGATTTTTCACAGCGTCTACAGTGAGCGTTTTCTTGGAGTTTTCGACAGCGAGCACTAGCGCTTGAAACTCATTGGGCAATCCAGCTAACATGAGTGATGCGGTTAGTTCATCATCAATTTTTAGACCTGCGTTTCTTACTTTAAATGCAGTCATTTTCATTGAGTTTACATACTCTTGCATAGTCTCGCAGTCTGACAGCTTGAGTTGTACCAATTGCTTCAACAGTTCCACCTTTCGCGTCAAACCTTTATCTTCATAGGCTTCCATGAGTGCTTCCCACGCGTCTTTAGCTGATGTTTTATCTGCAAAATGACCGAAATTATTTGGCTCCACCAACATCGTCATTTCAGCTAGTGCTTTTTCATTAGCATCACGATCAGCCTCAGTTGCAGTAACTGGCAAACCATTCTAGACCATTTTCCAGTGGCCCTTTATGACCAAGTATGATTTTGCCTGGCCTTTCCAGACAACAAAATTTTCACGACCGCGAAGTCGACGGGTACCGAAAAAACGTTCGACATTATTTAAATTGTAAAATATATTCCAAATTAAATTTATGTTAAATTAACTTTATGTGGCAAAGGCCCATAACCTGTTAAGAGAGTAAAACGCGTGTTGGCTTGGCGACAGTATAAAACAGAAGAAGGAAGTTTATTAAATAATGAACTTAGCTTCTATTCGTAATGACATCTGTAAGTCCAATAATATACAGGGTGTTTCGTAAGATTATAAATGTATGTACAATTTTCTTCTCAACATAATTAATAAAAGCGAAGGTAACAACATTAACAATTCAGGGGAGCTAAATGAGAGCGAATTGTGTGATGTCAGTATATCTTCGGAAAGTGAATATGATACTCCTGATGATGGCGAGATAGCTGATCAGAGTGGCGAAAAGAATGTAGTTCGTCGATCAGAGGGTATTGCTAGCAAGGCCAAAAAGAGCTTATTGTTAAGCGTGGTGTCTGATGCTAATGATCATGTGAATCTTGAAGAGGCATTGAATAGTCAAGAGGCAGATGATTGGAAACGCGCAATGAAAGAGGGGATAGCTTCCCACAAGGCAAACAAAACTTGGGTGCTTACGAAATTGCCTGAAGGTAAAATAGCAATAAATTCGAAGTGGGTTTTTAAAACTAGGTGCAATGCTGAAGGTGCGCTGGTTCGTTATAAAGCAAGGCTCGTAATTAAAAGTTGCACACAAAAACAAGGCGAAGTTTATACGTGAGAAGTTACGATATAAGTCATTGCAGCTGGAATATATTTCAAAAAGCGAAATGTAAGCAGATGGTTTAAGAATGTTAAGAATGTTAAATTAGGCTTAAAGTAAAGTCATGTATTATTTAACATAGTTTTTGATTTAATTAATATATTATTAGTGTTGTCAGATGTTCCATTAAAGGAAAGTGTTATGAAACATTGTAAATCTGGCCTGACTATACTTCTTCTTCCTGTTATACTCGTATTATATTCAATAAAGTCAGTCGTCATCTTACATTGAAAATGCGTGTACGCAGCTCTGCTCAATAGTCATTTTTTGGAGTAATTAAGTCGTGCAAGGAGCTTTTCTTGATTTGAATTTCTCCATAATTATTTTTGATATCTCTTCAGGTTCGAATTTATTATCACGTATTGGAATTTTACACTCTATTGACGCACTTAGAGTTTGATGTGCTTTCCACAACGGGTGCTTTGTACTAGTCGGTGACAGCTTTTGAATATACTGGTACTGCGCACGCTGTTCTTCGCTTCTGAGACCAACACTTGTTTTGAGGCTGTTGATCTATGAACCTGCCACTCCTATCGTAGGCGTAGTTTTTGTAATACGAGTATTTCAATTTCCGTTTTAGTTAAGTTATGCTTTTTGTTTTCCATATAACCGTTTTGAGGAGTTGAAATTTTGGCGGATGTTAGTTTGGTTGATTCGAATGCTGCGATGATGTTTTCATTATCGGCTTGTGCATCTAAACTGGTTCGAGTTCTATGTGTGTGCTGATGTATTTTTTAGACTTTAACCAGTTTGTAGCTTTTGACGTGAGCATATATGGTAACTTTTTATAGTGTGACTGATGCTGCAAAGTGAAAAGTACTGGTAAGTGGTCTGATGGGCGGTCCGTTCTTGTTTCTGCACTAATAAGACTGTGAGGAATTTTCCTAGTTACTGCGAAGTCAATTAAATCTGGCAGCTTTTTCGGATCTGCCGGCCAATATGTAGACTTTCCAGGAGACACGTAATCAAGTTGGTTTCTTTTACATATAAGGACGTTAAATAATTGCTTGCCTTTAGGGTTACATAACCGGGATCCCCATTGACGGTGTTTCTCATTATAATCACCTGCAGCAAGAAAGAACTCTCCCAGCGAGCTGAAGAAATCAATAAATTGTTGTTCTGTTGTTGTTGTTTCAATATACAGCGGACACAGTAATGTCACCTTGCTTTGTCTGCACGCATATTTATGTTGCTTGCAGATAATTCTGACCAATTCCAGTTAAAGAATGGTGTTTACTGCGACTCCTGATTAAGATACCAGTTTCTCCATGTGGCTTTCCATCTGGATGATTGTACAATAGAAGGTATATCCCGATACATTAAAGTTGTGTTTATTAGTTAGGTGAGGCTCTGCAAGAAGCATTATATTTAATTTCCTTGTCATTAAGATATTTTGACAGCTCTAGTTTATGGCGAGCCTAACCATTTGCATTCCATTAAAAAATTTTAAGCAAGCTTCAGATTGGAGGATACAACATTCAGTACCTTATGATTGCGTTGAGAGACTACAAGTTGGTTTAAGGGATTGAACGTGGTGTTGCTGTTCTTACGGCTCAATAAGACTCACTATTACTCTATTTGTAGGTTTTCTTAGGCCTGATTTTAAGACGCTTGCAAACGATACGCCCTTGATGGTTTTTGATGGAGCTATCAGCGGATTCAGATTTGAGGATACAACGTTCGGTACATTATGATTGCGTTTGGAGACTACACGTTGGTTGATCCGATTTTTCAGCTCCTTATAGACTGGACAACTTCTGTAGTTTGCTGTATAGTTTCCACACTTTTTTCCAATTGGGTCTTTTTTGTTTGATGTCCAAGTGGCAGAGTCATGCAACTCTCCTCAAGCTACACATACTGCGCGAAGTGTGCAGTAAGACCTGGTGTGCCCATACTCTTGGCAATTTGTGCATTGCACAGGGCCGTTTCTTTTATGCGGTTCCTCCACAGTGATCCAACGTTGTAGCAAATATTGAATTTTATAAGTGGGGTGCACACAATTTTTTCCCAGTTGTTTATTTTCTGATTCAAGCTTAACTTTGAGCATAGGCTACGGAATTTTGTTTTTATTAAAAATATTTGCAACATTTTTTGGGTTAAAACCGTGATCTTTAAGTGCTTCGAGGATTTCCATTCGGTCAACACTTAGTTCAAAACCTTTAGTAACAACTTGCAGGCCTCTGGCACTTTTACGTTGATGCTACTGTGATCAAATTGAAAGGTGAATTTTTTCCATTTCATCTTCTTCAAAGTAATCCACTTCAGATGCTATACACATTTTTCAGTCATGGGAGCCTTCTTCGATTCAGCTTTTATATCCTTAATTGAATCAAGACGGTGTCCTCGGAATGGTAATGAGAATTTGCTGAATAGCCAGAAGTTAAACGAAGGTAGATCAGGCGAATGTGGTGGTTACGGCACGATATTAGTTGAAAATGTGGCGAAATGATCACGAATAACCAATGCAGTATGAGATGGTGCATTATCGCACTTCTTTCTTCAATAAAGACCTTTTTTTTCTAAAATTATTTTATTTGTTGAATCTGCTTTTCCTTAAAGCCTAACAATAAGTTATAAAATCTTAAATCTATTTAAAAACTAGACAGGCTCAAGCAAGTGATTGAGTGTTTTGGTGATACGTTGCTCCTTAGTACGCAGGCATATCTCTTCTTTTAAGGCGTGTTTGATGGCAGGAATTAGCCAAAGGGCTTGGGTGATTTCAGAGTTTAGATATAAGTTTAATTCTGCTGTCTTCAACTTCATTCTTTACCATAGGGATACCAAGGTCTTTATGGATATTTTCGTTACGCATGTACCATACTGAACATGTAATTGTTCTAAGCATTTTTGATTGAAACCTTTGTAATATACCAATATTAGTTGCACAGGTCGTACCCCACAGTTGAGTGCCATACATCCATATCGGCTTTATGACCGCATTATAAAAAAGCACTTTGTTGTCTAGGCTAAGTTTGGAGTTTTTATTTAAAAGCCAATTTAAATTTGCAGCTCTAATCTTCATACATGTTATTTTACTAGAGATGTGTTTTCTCCACGTGAGCCTACTATCTAAGTGAATACCAAGATATGTTACTTCGTTCCCTTGGGGTACTAAAATATTGCTTATTTTTACTTCCGGGAACATCTTTGGTCTCAGCGAAAATGTAATATACTTACTTCTGTTTATTCACATTTATACGCCAGTTCGCTAGCCATTCTTCGACGGAATTTAAAGGCTTCGCTAATATTCTTGATGCCAAAATGTGGCATTTGTTACGACTCACTATAGCAGTGTAATCCGCTAAAGTTGAAGTTAATACATTATTAGCTGTTGGAAGATTCGCTGTATGTATGATGTATAGTGTTGGGCTTAAAACACTGCCCTGGGGTACACCAGCCCTTATCTGTCGTTCATCAGATAAGAAATCTCCCACTTTTACCATAAATTTCTTATTTTTTAAATAAGACTCCAATGTTTTATACAATTATAAAGGTAGAATTTTTTTAATCTTATATCAAAGACTTTCGTGCCACACCTTATCAAACGCCAGAGCTACATCTAGAAAGATTGCTGAACTCCCTGTGCTCAAATGCTTTCCTTATCTCGTTAGTAATTCTATTTACTTGCTCTATTCTGCCATGTTGCGCACGAAAACCGAATTGATGCATTGGTATTGTATTATTTTCGTGGAGGAATGGAGACATCTTTGATAGTAATACATTTTTCAAATATTTTAGAAAGACAGGGTCGAACACTGATTAGTCTGTATGAAGACGGCTGTGTTAAATCTTTTCCAGGCTTGTTTATCAAGATAATCTGCGACTTTTTCCATGAAATTGGATGGTATCCAAAATTCACAATTGCACTTAAAAGCAAAGAAAGCACCTCTACAGCAATACTTGGTAACTCAATTAGCATTTTCGGAGAAATGTTATCATGTCCTGGCGACTTTTTTGGATTAAGTTCTTTGATGATACCTATAACTTCAGAAGGTGAGGTCTTAAGAGCCTCGACTCTTTAGCTGTATTGGGTAAGATTGACAACTTAAATTTGTTCTTTGGGCAATTAGATTAAAATACCTTTCCTAGGTGATTTGCAAAACAATTAGCCTTTTCCTCGTCAATTCGAGCCCAATTTCCACCCATGCCTCGTATAGGCATGTTGGAGTTAGTTGGTGGCTTCATGGACTTTTGGGCTTTCTAAAGGGAATTTTGCTTGTTTGAATTTGGACACAGCTTGTTTACATACATTTCGGTGTCTAATTCTCCTCACTTTTAAGCCCTTTTTTTAAGGTACGTACAGCGGATTTTAATTGAAGCTAAATGGAAGGGGAACGATTTATCTGCCATTCACGTCTTGCACGCCTTTTTTCATTTACAAGCATTTCTATTTCTCTATTAGAAATTTTTCTGAAACCAAGCGGCTAATGGCTTTTGTTTGATGTTGCTAAGACAGCTGTGCTGGTTATTATATCATTAACTTCTCTTATGCTTTCGTCAATATCTCTTCCTGTATTTATTTTGTACTCAATATTAATGTGGCTACTGACGTATTTTTTCGTTTTATAAGAAGTTAGACCCACTTTTGGATTAACGAATATGAGTTGTTCACATAACTTTGTTATTACAGGAGAGTGATCAGAAGATAGATCAATACATGTATCAACTGTTATGTGCGATTTATCTATATCTTTAATTGCAGCAAAATCACTTAAATCTGGTATTTTCTTACGATCACTAGGCCAATATGTCGGCTTACCAGGAGATACTATTTCAAGGTTATTGTGCCTATTTATAACAGCTGCCGTCCTTTCGGATTAATAAGACGTGAGCCCCAGTGCGTGTCTTTTGCGTTGTAATCTCCACCTAGAAATCTTTGATATAATGTTCCAAAAAACTCTTTAAATTCGTTATCGGTAATTTTAAAACGAGGCGGACAGTATATAGCAGTAAGGTTTAAGCCACAACCCCGATTTTTTAGTGATATTTTTGTACGTGTAGCGTTAGATTCTAGAGCATAGTGGTTTAAACGAGATCTAATCAACACTGCCGTGCCACCATGCACTTTTCCTTCCGGCAGATTTGTAACATAGAGTCTAAATTCCGGTATATTGAAATTATATTTATTTGTTAGATGAGTTTTTAATATAAGCATTACATCTATATTCTTTTCAGACAGAAATCTAATAATCTCTAATTTATGTTGGTTAACACAGTTAGCATTCCATATACATATATTTAGTAAGCTAATTTTTTACTTAATAAATTTTGCAGCATTTAATTTTGTGATCTTATTAAATCTTGGATCATGTTCTGCACGGTAAACATAAATTGTGTCATACACTGTGTAGGATTTATAATCTTAGTTTCAATACCTCCTTTTGGAGGATTTTTTGGCAGTTGCATTTGTACAGTGTTGCCGTTCACCTCATTTGCATAGCTTCCTTGCTTATTATTGTTGTTAGAAGTAATAGAATTTGGACTTTTATTTGAGGTTGTTATAACTTAATTACAGGGTGTTTGTAACATTTGGTTACGACGTGCTTGAATGCCCTGTGACAACTTCTATTTCAAAACTTAATATACAGGACAACCCCTGTAGTTAGCAGTGTGATTTCCTCCGCAATTGCTGCATTTTTTATTCAATTCTTCTTTCTTAAGGGTGCATTTAGAGGTGGGATGTAAATCACCACATATCACACAAACACTGCGTAGAGTGCAGTATGATTTAGTATGCCCATATTTTTGGCAGTTAGTACATTGTACCGGACCGTTTCTTTTATGTGGTTCGTCCACAGTTACTCTACGATGCAGCAAATAATTCAAATTATATGTTGGATGTGTTTCATTTTTATACTCTCGCAACAAAGTTGCTAAGGAGATTATTATAGTTTTGTTCACATAACGGTAGTTTGTTAGTCCTAAAACTAAAAGAGTCAGATATAGGGATACATATACCAAAGTGATCAGGGTGACGAGTAGAGTTGAAATCCACATGTCTGTCTGTCCGTCCGTCCGCGCAAGCTGTAACTTGAGTAAAAATTGAGATATCATGATTTCTTGGCTGCATAAGAAGGTTAAGTTCGAAGATGGGCAAAATCGGCCCACTGCCACGCCCACAAAATGGCGAAAACCGAAAAAGGATCGTATTAGGGAGGGGCATATTTGGACGTAATTTTTTTGCAAAAGTGGCCGTGGTCCCGCCCCCTACTAAGTTTTTTGTACATATCTCGGAAACTACTATAGCTATGTCAACCAAACTCTATAGAGTCGTTTCCTTCAGGCATTTCCATACACAGTTCAAAAATGGAAGAAATCGGATAATAACCACTAAGGTGTGTCGATTCCGGACTTTTTTCGATTCGGGATTTCTAATAGTGCGGAAAAGTTGCCTTAGTACTTCCTGATTCCAATGCAACTTTTTGTTTTGAGATCGGATTGCATCTTCAACCCCAACTCCGGCCTTGAAATTTCGGAAATTCGCCTAAAATCGTGAAATTGTCTACCTAGCGCCTGAAATACGCATCTCATGGCAAAATGTATAAAACAAATGGTATACGAAATGGTATATGTGATCATGGCCGTAGGACGAACCGTTCCCGAGATACGAGCGAAAATGCGGCGCACCACAGCGCAAGGTGAAAATCGGCTTGCGGCCACACTTCTTGACGTTGATTTCGCCGAGTGCTATCACTCACATTCATTCTCCTACGCCAAAGGACACGTTCGGATAGGTCTCCACACAAATATTTTTTCATCGAGTTGCTTCACTCTTGTCGGTGATTTCGCCGAGTTCTATCACTTACATACATTTCCCTGCGCCATACGACACGTTCGGACTGGTCTCCACATAAATATTTTTTCATTGAGTTCCTTCACTCTTGTCGTTGATTTCGCCGAGTGCTATCACTTATATTCTCTCAACAGAACACAGAACTCAAAATATCTGTATCTAATTTAAATTTAGACAGAAATTTCTGACTCTTAAACAAATGTTTTTAAGGAACCCAATAGGTTTGAGCTCTAAATGAGACGACTTTGTCTCTTCTGCCGGAAAATTATTTGACATCGCTGCTTGTAAATGCATTTATTTTTCTTCTTGTACTTGTCAAAAGGAAAGGAAAATTCTTATCATTGAACAACCATTTCTCTTGGACCAGAGAACCAGAAGAATTGGTTGCATTGGAAGTGTTGATCTACCTGAAACAAAAAAGATTACAAAGAAAAATGAACGTAAAGAAAAGCTTTCAAAACGTCATTCAACATCAACACTTACCAAAAAAGTATCAGCTAGAACACGTGACCATTCAGATCAGCCAGACTCTCATACAGACGACAACAATGTAGGTGCGTCGCACATGGATTCTTCCAAAAACGATGCTGATGATGAATTTTCTCTTCCATCCTCTAAAACCAAACAAAACACACTAGTACACTGCTTTAGCTGCCCAAAGATTTGGAGTAAGTGATAGAGCAGCGGCCTTGATTGTTTCATCCGCTTTTCTGGATGCCAAAAAAGCAGGTTTGATAACATAGGATCAGGCTAGCTTGGTCACTGACAAATGCAAGATTAGTCGGGCAAAAAAAAGTGTTGGAGTTAAGCTATTTTGACGGCCACAAAGACAATACACTTACACAAGTCAGCGAAGGTGAAAAGTACTACCGCGACACTGTCAAAAAGGAACGTATTTCTCTTATAGCGGAACCTGGTTGTCATTACTTTGGGCACGTCACCTCTCCTTCTGGGTCAGCTGAGGATGAGACGCAAGCTATATGGCAACATTTACAAGACAATTCAGTTGATGTGGAACATCTAGAAGTTGTCAATGCTGATGGCAACAACACGAACACAGGTTGGAAAGGTGGAATCATTCAGAAACTACAAGAAAGAATAGGTAGGCCATCTATGTACGAACACATAGATGGTGTCTCAAAGACTCCAAATGCATTCTCTGGCGACATAGGTAAACTGTTCCCTGATTGTGAGAAGTTGCCTGTTGTCAAATTTGAAAGTTTTCCATCCTGCCAATTACCTTCTGAGGTTATTAATCCGACCCAAATTAGCACAGACCAAGTTTATCTCTATAAAATATCAGAAGCTGTTATTTCCGGTCAATATTCCTCAGATTTAGCGTCGATGCATCCAGGTAACATGTACAAATCTCGCTGGCTCACCTGTGCAAATAGAATTCCGAGATTATACATTTCTACTGACAAACCAACAAAGGAAATAAAGATTTTGGTCAAGTACATACTTACAGTTTACTAACCTCTGTGGTTCTCAATAAGATTCAACAGCTCAACCAAAGATGGCTCGCGCCATCTCTATGCTGCAATTCAAAGGTCGAGATACTTACCTGCTAAACTGCGCAAGGTTGTCGATTCATCCATTCAACAGAATGCTTTCTTTGCTCTTCCAGAAAATATTCTCCTTAGTATGATGACTCACGAACGGATAGAGGTCAGAAAGTTGGCCCTTGACCGTCTTCTTGCAGCCAGAGAAGCACAGTCTAACACCATAAATGGAAGAGTTAGATGTAATAAAGTGCCAAAACTGAATTTCAAAGCTAATACTTATTACGATATGATTAACTGGAAGACTATTACCTTGACTGTTCCACCAGTTCTTTGTTCAGTTTCTAACGAAGAACTCATAAAAGGGCTATCGGGAGACACTGCAGAGGTATGGAAATTTAGTGAATTCCCCTCTCACACCGTGGCAGTCGAGAGAACCGTCAAACTGGTGACAGAGGCATCTTCTAAAGTTATTGGCCCCCAATCTCGTGATCGTTTTATATGCTCTACACTGAAATCTAGGCAACAAGTGCCAAAGTTTAGTACAAAATCTGATTTTATCAATAAATTTGACACAGATTCAGACTAAAACCAGCCTGACATATGGTTGGTTGGTTGGGTTTGGGAGGAACCCGAAGAGCAGCCACCTCCACGCGGTGGGTTCCGGGTGACCAATACAAGTTAGCTGAGAGCTGCAACAACTTTCACCTTGTGCTGCGGCGCGCCGCATTTTCGCTCGTATCTCGGGAACGGTTCGTCCTACGGCCATGATCACATATACCATTTCGGTAGCAAATGACGTGACAAATAACTTTTGTTTCATACATTTTGCGATGAGATGCCTATTTCAGGCGCTAGGTAGACGATTTCATGATTTTAGGCGAATTTCGGAAATTTCAAGGCCGGAGTTGGGGTTAAAGATGCAATCCGATCTCAAAACAAAAAGTTGGTATGGAATCAGGAAGTACTAAGGCAACTTTTCCGCACTATTAGAAATCCCGAATCGAAAAAAGTCCGGAATCGACCCACTCTAATAACCACGCCCACCTCCCATACAAAGGTTATGTTGAAAATCACTAAAAGTGCGTAGCAAAACACGTCAGAAACACTCAATTTTACGAAAGAAATGGCAGAAGGAAGCTGCACGCAGGCTTTTTTTAGAAATTGAAAATGGGCGTGGCGTCGCCTACTTATGGACCAAAAACCATATCTCAGAAACTACTAATCTAATTAATTTTACAGCAAAATAAAAAAATATGTAAATGACGGATAATGAAATCTCGATTATCACTTTATCATGCCAGAGTATAAAATGTTCGGTGACACCCGGACTTAGCCCTTCCTTACTTGCTTTTAAATTGATTTGAGTTCAGCAACAATTTAATTTTAAACATTGGCTGTTGTATCTGTTTCTATTAAATATATTTACAACTGTTTTAATTCCAAAACCGCTTTCTTCCAATGCTTCTTTGACTTCACTAGAGTCTACGGCGGACTCTATACCCTTGATTACAACAACTAGGCCCCAGACCTCTTTAGTTGATATGAATTATAATTTTTGTTTTAATTGGACAAAAATTTAACGATTTCCATGAAACTTTTTTCAGTGTAGGGCTGAATTTTTGTTTCGTCTATATTGCCTTTTTTCAAAGGCACTATATGAAAATTGTTAATGCCAAAAATTTCACTTAATTTCGCAACAAGAGTAGTACTGCTACGTTCGTGCAAATATATTGGAGGTGGGTTGGCAGTAACGACTGTGGTGGTACCCTTCGCATCGTCGTCTAGATCATTGCTTAGTATGGCAAATCTGTTGCCATTTAAAACTTCCGTTTTAGTTTTATTTGGTGTGCCGCCTTGAAACTTTTTAGGATTGACCGCTGACTTTGAAGGACTTAATTTCCTTTTTATAGCGGTCAATGCCAATTTGTACAGACGGGCCTTTTTTGTTGGTACATTCTCATCTTGCAGTCATTCGTGGTTTGTCAGAGACTGCAGTTCAGACAGCTCGATGTAATATTTGTGTTTTCTTCTGATTATCTAAAATATTGCACTATTATAAATATAAAGATAGCGACTTTTATGTAATGATTTTGATTCAACGGGCTGAATAACAAGTGCGCATAGTGAATTTTTCTTACTGACTGAGACTGAGAAAAAAAAAAAAAAATTGACTGAGTGCATAAGCAGTGCAATTAGCTTAACCATGTCGAAAATTGACACTGGATGGCAGACAGTGAACAGTAAACGAAGAGCAGCCCCTAACTCCCCTCTTTCATCTTCACGAAAACTAGCCAGAGTGGATATCGATACTGACAACAACAACGAAAACCGGTTTGAGATACTTAGTAATAAGGAAAACGACAGCAACAATGACAACAATGTAACCACTAGCAACGAAGAATCAGCAAACAGACCACCGCCAATCATAATACCAAATGTGTCAAATATTAGTGGAATGGTACTTGCTTTCTCCAAAGTCATAAACAAAGCTAATTTCTACTACAAAACACAAGCAGATGGACAAACAAGAATAACTACAAAAACAATTGAAGCTTACCGCTCTCTTGTTAAATATTTGAATGAAAAGAATATGGAATTTCACACATACCAGATCAAGCAAGAGCGTTCTTTTCGGGTGGTGATTAAAAATCTTCACCCTACATCTGAAATAGAAGACATTAAAAAAGAAATTGAAAATTTTGGTCATCGTGTAAGAAGAGTCAGCAACATTACAAGCCGTGCAGACAAACGCCCACTCCCCTTATTTTTCGTCGATATTGAACCAGCTAAGAACAACAAAAACATTTATGACATCAGATACTTAGTTAATGCAGTCGTTCAGGTGGTACCACCAAAGCAAACTAATTCCATTGTCCAATG
This sequence comes from Bactrocera dorsalis, assembly GCF_023373825.1. Taxonomy (NCBI): domain Eukaryota; kingdom Metazoa; phylum Arthropoda; class Insecta; order Diptera; family Tephritidae; genus Bactrocera; species Bactrocera dorsalis. The sequence goes on along the minus strand of NC_064304.1, from coordinate 68,926,862 downwards.
TCACAGATGTCAAGAGTTTGGGCACACGAAAAGTTATTGTAACAAATCCTATGCTTGCGTTAAATGCGGCTCTAATCACAACACTACCGAATGTACCAAAGACAGAAATGCTCCAGCCAAATGTGCAAACTGCCAGCACGAACATCCAGCTAACTATCGCGGGTGTCAAGTACACCAGTCACTGAAAACCAAATATAATGCTAGCAAAGCACGCACGATGGAGAGTCCGCTTGTTTATAATGCCACAGAATCCACAAATTTGCAAAAACAAAATTCATTTTTCAACAACAAAACAAACAACATGGCCTCGTATGCTGATGCTGTAAAAACAACTAACCTTGATCAATTTTTAGAAAAAATTGAGAAAATAATTAACGCACAGACTACTCAAATAAATAATTTATTAGCAATAGTCAATAGTTTACTGAACAAGGTATGCAACTAAACTTAAGAATAGCTATTTGGAATGCCAACGGTATTGTCAACCATATTAATGAAATCGAAACATTTCTTAACAAAAATTGTATAGATGTATTTTTAGTTTCCGAAACTCATTTTTCACAAAGATCATTTTTTAAAATTAGAGGATACGACATAGTTTATTGTAACCACCCTGGGGGTAGAGCCCGAGGCGGGTCGGCGGTGATTATTAACTCAAAAATTAAATATGAACCATTGAAAGAAATTTGTTCACCTTCGATGCAAATTTCACTCATAAAAATCAAAACAAACACACGATCAATAGCTATTGGCGCTGGATACTTTCCACCCAGACACACAATCAGTTGCATAGAATATGAAAATATGTTTAGCAAATTCGGCTCGACATTCTTACTCGGAGGAGACTTTAACGCCAAGCACTCCTGGTGGGGCTCTCGCTTAAATAATCCGAAAGGTAACGAACTATTTAAATGCATTATGAATAGGAATTTATCAGTTCTCTCGACCGGTATGCCTACCTACTGGCCATCGGATCCCACTAAAGTTCCGGATCTATTAGATTTTGTTGTATACTCAGGCCTCTCTAGTAATTTGCTAAAAATTGAAGAAAACTTTGAACTAAGCTCTGATCACTCACCCTTAATTGCGGTACTCCAATCATCACCTATAATTCTTCAAAGTAAACCAAAAATTGTGACTCCACGTACTAATATTCCATCATTTTCTTACTGGTTAGACAATAATATTGATCTTAGTGTTAACTTAAGAACCACTGACCAATTAGACGGCTTTGTTGAACAATTTAACAATGCCATTGTAGAAGCAGGTTTTATCTCAACTCCACAAGATACTTTTGTAGTAAACAGTACCTTTATCCCTGCGGAAATCAAAACCCTAATAAAGGAAAAACGATCGTTGAGGAAAATATGGCAAAGGACCCAGAATCCAAGTGATAAATTAATTTTAAACAGAGCTACTAAATATTTAAAAACAAGGCTTAAACAGTTAAAAAACAACTCCCTTGAAACCTTTTTAACCAACCTTAGCCCTAACGCAACTCGCTCTGAATGTCTGTGGAATGCCACAAAATTTCTCAAACGCCCGAAAGTCAGAAAGGTTCCAATAAAAGACTCCAGCAATTCATGGTATCGGTCAGATGAGGATAAAGCAGAGGCGTTTGCTAAGTACTTAAATGAAGTATTCACACCATTTAATTTTATTAATGCTTCTGATGAAAGCGAAGTGATGCACTTTTTGGATACTCCATGCCAAATGGATTTTCCAATAAGGCGTATTATTTTATCAGAAGTGAAAGAGGAACTGGCAAAATGTAGCAACAAAAAAAGCCCAGGCTACGATCAGATAGACCACGCAGTACTAAAGCACCTAACTGAGAAGTCCATGCGAGCTCTTACAATTATATTCAATGCCATACTAAGGCTTCAGCACTTTCCTACAGCCTGGAAATGTGCAGAAATAATTATGATTGCTAAACCAAAAAAACCCGAAAACTTAGTTAGTTCGTATCGCCCCATAAGTCTACTGGTCGCTTTCTCAAAGGTATTCGAAAGAATTCTCTTACGAAGACTGATACCGGTACTGGAAAATTTAAATATAATTCCGGACCAACAGTACGGGTTTCGCAGACACCACGGAACTCCTGAACAATGCCATAGAGTGTTTAATAAAATAAGGTCAGCTTTAGAGCAAAAAGAATATTGTTCAGGTGTATTCCTTGATGTGCAACAAGCATTCGATAAAGTCTGGCACCCCGGACTGCTTTACAAATTAAAGAAAAATTTACCTGCTCCCTTTTTCTTTCTTATTAAATCTTATTTAAAAGATAGACAATTTTATGTTAGGGTTGGAAATGAGTACTCAAGTATATATAAAATAAAATCAGGCGTACCACAGGGAAGTGTTTTAGGGCCAATTCTTTATTCGATATTCACAGCGGATATCCCAAAAAACAACGATGTTACGATAGCAATATTCGCTGATGACACTGCAGTCCTAACTTCAAATAAAGTGCCTTCAGAATCTTCTGACATACTACAAAATTACTTATTCCAACTAGAAGACTGGCTCAAGATGTGGAACATTAAAGTCAATTCAGATAAATCTGTCCATGTTACTTTTGCTCTAAGAAAAGGTGATTGTCCTTCAATCAAAATTTTTAATACAGCCATACCTGTTAGTGATCATGTGAAATACCTGGGGTTACACATAGATAGAAGGCTTACCTGGAAATATCATGTAAAAGCGAAAAAAGAACAAATTAATATAAAATTGAGAAGTCTTTATTGGCTTCTGGGTAAAAAATCTGTTCTTTCTCTTGAAAATAAACTGCTAATTTATAAAACCATCATCAAACCTATTTGGACTTATGCGATACAAATATGGGGCACGGCAAGCAATTCAAATATTGAAATAATACAGCGCGTTCAATCAAAAACTCTCAGGTCAATTACAAAAGCTCCTTGGTATGTTTCAAATCATACTATTCACAGAGATTTAAAAATATGCAAAGTGAAAGATGAAATAAAAAAGTTTAGTGAAAGATACAAAATCAGGTTAGAGATCCATCCCAATCCTTTAGCAGTGGCATTACTACAGGCACCCACTACAACAAGGTTAAAAAGAAAAGACATATTGAACTTGTAAACCAGCACGCATGCACGTAATGTAAATACATAACTTTAGCACAAACTAGTGTAAGATTATGTTATTTTAACATAAAGAAAATAGCAAATAATTATGTAAATTAGTATGTATGTAGTTTGGATTTTTATTTTTATTATACTGTCACTAAACAGAGGGTCACTTAATGAAGTAACACTCACAATTTGTTTGTACCTTAACAGCACATTTACTTATTGTCTATTAACATTAAGACAGATTGTAAATTTAATTTGAATAAAAAAAAAAAAAAAAAAAATTCTCATCTTGCGTTGTGATTTTCTTCGTTACCTGCGCGTTTGCTGGTACCTGCAGACTGGTTGCTGTCAGGGCATCCCATCTCTATGCTGCAATTCAAAGGTCGAGATACTTACCTGCTAAACTGCGCAAGGTTGTCGATTCATCCATTCAACAGAATGCTTTCTTTGCTCTTCCAGAAAATATTCTCCTTAGTATGATGACTCACGAACGGATAGAGGTCAGAAAGTTGGCCCTTGACCGTCTTCTTGCAGCCAGAGAAGCACAGTCTGACACCATAAATGGAAGAGTTAGATGTAATAAAGTGCCAAAACTGAATTTCAAAGCTAATACTTATTACGATATGATTAACTGGAAGACTATTACCTTGACTGTTCCACCAGTTCTTTGTTCAGTTTCTAACGAAGAACTCATAAAAGGGCTATCGGGAGACACTGCAGAGGTATGGAAATTTAGTGAATTCCCCTCTCACACCGTGGCAGTCGAGAGAACCGTCAAACTGGTGACAGAGGCATCTTCTAAAGTTATTGGCCCCCAATCTCGTGATCGTTTTATATGCTCTACACTGAAATCTAGGCAACAAGTGCCAAAGTTTAGTACAAAATCTGATTTTATCAATAAATTTGACACAGATTCAGACTAAAACCAGCCTGACATATGGTTGGTTGGTTGGGTTTGGGAGGAACCCGAAGAGCAGCCACCTCCACGCGGTGGGTTCCGGGTGACCAATACAAGTTAGCTGAGAGCTGCAACAACTTTCACCTTGTGCTGCGGCGCGCCGCATTTTCGCTCGTATCTCGGGAACGGTTCGTCCTACGGCCATGATCACATATACCATTTCGGTAGCAAATGACGTGACAAATAACTTTTGTTTCATACATTTTGCGATGAGATGCCTATTTCAGGCGCTAGGTAGACGATTTCATGATTTTAGGCGAATTTCGGAAATTTCAAGGCCGGAGTTGGGGTTAAAGATGCAATCCGATCTCAAAACAAAAAGTTGGTATGGAATCAGGAAGTACTAAGGCAACTTTTCCGCACTATTAGAAATCCCGAATCGAAAAAAGTCCGGAATCGACCCACTCTAATAACCACGCCCACCTCCCATACAAAGGTTATGTTGAAAATCACTAAAAGTGCGTAGCAAAACACGTCAGAAACACTCAATTTTACGAAAGAAATGGCAGAAGGAAGCTGCACGCAGGCTTTTTTTAGAAATTGAAAATGGGCGTGGCGTCGCCTACTTATGGACCAAAAACCATATCTCAGAAACTACTAATCTAATTAATTTTACAGCAAAATAAAAAAATATGTAAATGACGGATAATGAAATCTCGATTATCACTTTATCATGCCAGAGTATAAAATGTTCGGTGACACCCGGACTTAGCCCTTCCTTACTTGCTTTTAAATTGATTTGAGTTCAGCAACAATTTAATTTTAAACATTGGCTGTTGTATCTGTTTCTATTAAATATATTTACAACTGTTTTAATTCCAAAACCGCTTTCTTCCAATGCTTCTTTGACTTCACTAGAGTCTACGGCGGACTCTATACCCTTGATTACAACAACTAGGCCCCAGACCTCTTTAGTTGATATGAATTATAATTTTTGTTTTAATTGGACAAAAATTTAACGATTTCCATGAAACTTTTTTCAGTGTAGGGCTGAATTTTTGTTTCGTCTATATTGCCTTTTTTCAAAGGCACTATATGAAAATTGTTAATGCCAAAAATTTCACTTAATTTCGCAACAAGAGTAGTACTGCTACGTTCGTGCAAATATATTGGAGGTGGGTTGGCAGTAACGACTGTGGTGGTACCCTTCGCATCGTCGTCTAGATCATTGCTTAGTATGGCAAATCTGTTGCCATTTAAAACTTCCGTTTTAGTTTTATTTGGTGTGCCGCCTTGAAACTTTTTAGGATTGACCGCTGACTTTGAAGGACTTAATTTCCTTTTTATAGCGGTCAATGCCAATTTGTACAGACGGGCCTTTTTTGTTGGTACATTCTCATCTTGCGTTGTGATTTTCTTCGTTACCTGCGCGTTTGCTGGTACCTGCAGACTGGTTGCTGTCAGGGCATTTGTTGTTGCCTGATTGTTGTTTTCGGCTGCTACTGCTGACTGCGTTCTTTGCTTCGATTCCTTTTCAGCTGATCGCCGCAATGACTCATCATCGGCGTTACACTTTTTACTGCCAGTAGTTGTGGTTGTTGTTGGGTCGACAAAGCTGTAGTAGGCATTTAAGGAATGCCTACGGCCTTGCTGATGAGGCTGCGAAGCACTCTTTATTGTTTGTTTGATTTTTTTGTTTTCACTTGTTGATTAGTGCAGTATTTGTTTGTGTTTATTATTATTAATTTGTGTGCACTGTTTTTAATGTTTGTTTACAATTTAATACATTGTTTTTTTTTTTTGTTTTACTTTTTGCTTGATTTTATTATTTATTTTTTTTTTTGTGAAGATTAAATTCACGGAGCGAATTAAATAACACGTTCGTACTCTTTGAACACTTTCTTACGCAAATGAAAATGTACGCGCCGCAATGGTAATTTTGTATGCAAGTAATTTAAGCATTCTAAATAGACCGACTGCATTCTATGGTCAAGTGGACGGTAACGTGATACGACTACGAGGTTGTGCGATAAATATTTTGGGTACTAATATCCCTTCCCATTTTTTAGTAAAACCCCATATCCCAGGACCTGGCCAACCGATTTCGAAAAATTTGGTACCTAACATTTCTATCATATCCTATTCTATATCACAGTGTAAAAATGGGCGAAATCGGACTACAATCTAGCCTACTTCCCAAATAACACAATTTTAAATTCCACTAGATTATAGCACTTTCCAGTACACAAATCAAGAAGTAATTAATATAACGGGATACAACTTTCCGCGAATAATACCTTTAGTGTATGCCCCCTTATGACTAAAAATTGTACAAATCCAACAAAAACTATTAAAGGTCCGTATCAAGAAAAAAAAATACATAATTTCTTCAAGTAATTTTGACAGCGGGTTACGCATTGTGAATGATCCACATTAGAATAGCAAGAGAGAATAAACATAGAAAATAAACTTTGTGCATAATATGTATGTATGCATGTGTGTAGTAACATAAATAATTTCCTTGCGATTTAAGGAATGTTGTTGATGATTGGTAAGTTTTATACAACATTTCAAAATGAAATATACTTCGAAATAATGATTTTAAATAATTTAGGATGAATTTAACAATTACTTTGAATTTCCTTGAAGAAACAATTGTTGATTTGATGTTTCTTCGCAAATCCAGGTTTGCCATATTCGCATTTAATTGAAAAAAAATATTAAAAATTAGTACTAAATTACTTTAGAGCTGCTTACTAAGCTTAAAACCCGTAGGTACCGAATATATGGACCCCGGTAACTATAGTTGACTTTTGATCGAAAATATATAATTGAAATTAAATGTTCATCGTTCATTGATAATGGTATGTCTGTGTGTCAAAAATTGTTTAAGTCTAATCAATTCCATTAACCCTCATATATCTAATATTGTTTTTTTTTTATTTGCAATATCTGTTTTATTTATTAAATTTGCTTTTTGTTTTAAAAGCCTAACAATAAGTTATAAAATCTTGAATCTATTTAAAAACTAGACAAACTTAAGCAAGTGATTGAGCTGTCTTGGTGATACGTTGCTTCTTAGTATGCAGGCATATCTCTTCTTTTAAGGCGTGTTTGAGCACGTACCTTTGTATTATATCAATATTAGTTGCACAGGTCGTACCCCACAGTTGAATGCCATACATCCAAATCGTCTTTATGACCGCATTATATAAAAGCACTTTGTTGTCTAGGCTAAGTTTTGAGTTTTTATTTAAAAGCCAATTTAAATTTGCAGCTCTATCTTCATGCATGTTATTTTACTAAATTATTGTTTTCTCCACGTAAGTTTTCTATCTAAGTAGGTGAATACCAAGATAAGTTACCTCATTTGGTTTGCGTATTAAAATATTGTTCATTTTTACTGCCGGACACATTTTTGGTCTTAGCGAAAACGTAACATGCTTACACTTTTGTTCATTCACATTTATACGCCAGTTGACTAGCCATTCTTCGTCAGACCTTAAGTGCTCGGCTTATATAAAAGGCCTTCATGCCACACC